>NC_086449.1:254822697-255020197 GCF_028390025.1 Pseudophryne corroboree
TCATAGATCCATTCTTCCCGGGTAAGTAGCCTGGGACAGGCTCCTGGTAACAGTCTTAGCTTTCACAACTCCACAGTGCTTCTGGGATTTCCTTGTCCAAACTGGCCAGACTACTTACAGGGAAGAACGGATCTTGTGATCTTGTTAAAGAACTTTTAATGAGAACTGTTTTTCCACCAGTTCTCCATTATTTCTGAGGACGGTAGAACTGTGAGAATCATCTACACCAGAGGTTCTCAAACTCGGTCCTCGGGGGCACACACAGTGCATGTTTTGCAGGTAACCCCGCAGGTGCACAGGTGTATTAATTACTCACTGACACATTTTAAAAGGTCCACAGGTGGAGCTAATTATTTCACTTGCGATTCTGTGAGGAGACCTGCAAAACATGAACTGTGTGTGCCCCCGAGGACAGAGTTTGAGAACCTCTGATCTACACCAATAGAAGGGATGTATTCTTAAGTTATCTGTCTTTATCAATATTTACATATTCACATTGCCGGTATATGTGACGCCCTGTGAAGCTTTTACCACCTGCTTGTTTTAGCCCATACCAATTAGTCAGCTTCTAATTGTCATTTCACAGGCTGTGCTAGAAACATGACAGTTACTGTAGTAGCTGATTTGTTGCTAATGAGCAACTTCTTTATTTTATTTCTCCTAGATTTGATAAATCTCTCCATAAGTCTTAATAACATAAATAATATACAATTGTACTTAATAATAGAAACTCTCACCTTGACCATCTTTATATGAAAGACCATAATCTTTTTTGATTACCATGTGAATTAATTAGTAAATAAGTGGATCCAGCGTCTGCTTGGACACCCTTATCATCAGGGTAGCATCTAGTTTACCTTCGTGGAGCTGACCTTTCCCATAACCCCCTGGGTCCATGTCACAATCTATTTGGAATAGTAAAGTGTGGCGAGCGAAGCGGAGCGAGGGTCCAATGCTGCATATAACATTTTTTTTTACCCCAAACGAACGGAGAACGAAGAAAACATTTAGGTGCTGTAAGGGCGGAAGTTCTCTCCTGCCCTCTCATTTTGTCACTTCCAGGTCCTGAGCACGAAGGTAACATAGACACAACCTTATCATCAGTCCTCTTCATCCCCATTGCTGCGGCACGCGCAGTGGGTTCCGGGGCATGTGACATGCCAATTAAGTGTGGCATGCAGCAGTTGCCCAAGCCGTGATTGAGCCATCATGCAAACGAACGTGATGACCTAATTTATATCGGGCTCTAATTTCAAAATAATAGATTGTTTGCTGAATTTTTGTGGATCCGTTATTGGAATATAAGAATACAGTATATGAACCAACTGCAGTACCGTATTTAAGGTTTATGTAAACTGTACATTATATAGATGTAAATAAGCAATACATTTCACATATTTATTTACCATAGGTGAGGTAACTTTGTGTATATTAATATAATTTGTTTTCTTTTATGCTTTTTTTGTGTATATTACATATTAGTATAGTTTCTTTCACACTCTGTTTTGTACCCAACAGGTACTTTACCATTTTTATTGATACTAAAAATTATATAAGTAGATAATTTGACCGCATTTCTGTTGATAACATTCTTTTAATTAGGTTTCCTCTGTAGTAATTGTTAAGAGATTACTGACGCATCTCTTATTAGAAGCTGTATTTGTATATAGTATATGTAGTTCATTTTACTCAGTTTATGATGTTTCTAGTTCATTTGTTGTTGTTGTTTTTTTAATTATTATCGTTGTTGTTGTTGTTGTTATTATTATTATTATTATTATTATTATTATTATTATTATATCATGAGACATTTCTGACTTTATTTATACTACTTTGGGGAAAGCCAGGTCTCCCTGTATAAAATACTGTACTGCATGTTATATTGACAAGCACACACAAAGACTAGAGAAGGAATAAGTCTACTTCCATCGTATTGTCTGAAATCTTGTACTAATAGTAAAGATATTTTCTATTTGTACTGAAATTAACTTGGTGAATAATTATGACTCCTGCCAATGACATAAAACGCAAAGGCCCTCCTTTAGGGACTGGCTGTCACATTTCCCACTGGGGCAAACCCATGAAACATATGAACAATTGTTATATCTAAGAGCTATAATAAAGTACAATACCTACAAGCAACATTTTACTTAATTATAATGCTGTGACTATTCTACTGGCTCCATACAATCATGGGAGCATTGTCTATACAGTACAGAAAACCTTCAAGTGACCTATAGACAAATCCGGTTACATCTATAGGGGTATCGGACTCAGGGTCGACAGTGTCTTGGTCGACACACATTAGGTCGACACCTATTGGTTGACAGTGACTAGGTCGACACCAATAAATTGGTCAACACTGCCATTAGGTCGACATGAACAAGGTCGACATGAAAAAAGGTTTTTTAGGTGTTGTTTTCTTTGTAAAGTGACGGGGAACCCCAATTAGTGCATCGTGCCCCCTCGCATGGCTTGCTTCGCTCACCATGCTTCGGGCAAGGTACCTCACTCTCCTACCGCTGCGCTCGGCACAGGTTACTATTCCCAATTGTAGTCCACGTGGATTGTAAAGTGTAAAAAAATGAAAAAGAAAGTGAAAAACTCATGTCGACCTTTTTCCATGTCGACCTAATGGTTGTTTCGACCTATTTCATGTGTCGACATACTCAATGTCGACCTTGACAGTGTCGACCTAGAGTCCGGATATCCATCTATAGAGTACAGTGTACTTTCTAGTAACAACTACAGAACAAGGATCAGTGGGCATAATTAAGACCTGATCGCCAGAATGGTGCGAAAATTTAGATCGCTAGGCGTACGCAAGATGATTGACAAGAAGAAGACTTTTGTGGGTGGTAACTGGCCAATTTCTGGGAGTGTCAAGGAAATGCAGGCATTCCTTCCCAAGCGTTTTCAGAGCAGGTGTGTGACGTCAGCTCCGGCCCCGATCAGCATGTTTGTATCGGCTGTAGGAGTAATGCCCCCTAGACATGCGGCGATATGCCGTTGAGCTGTCTGACAGCGGATACGGCCGACGGGCGACCCGCCGACTGTGGGGAGTGAAGTTTCTTCACTCCCCTCGTCACCCGGCTCCATAGCAGTGCATGCTAACATGGACAATCTCGTCCATATTGGCCTGCATGCATAAGCGGCGGGGCAGCAATGATGAACGAGCGCGGGACAGCGCATCGTTCATCGTTGGTGCCTACACACTGAACAATATAAACGAGTTCTCGTTCATTAATGAACGAGAACGTTCATATCGTTTAGTAAAATGTGTTAGTGTGTAGGGCCCTTTAGTCCCGAGCTACGCACAGACTGCACAGAATGGAAAAATCATTAGATGTAGATGGTGAGTGAGTTGCGAACGGATTTGCAGATGTCCACTGTCTGGTGAAGCTTTCGCACGGTGTACGCATGCATTCGCACACTTCCACGGGGCACCTTTTCACTCTCTATGGGTGGCGGCTATCTGATCGCAGACCTCTGCAAAAACATATATGTCTGAATATATTTTTTTTTTTTCTTTTTTCCTGTGGTTTCACATATAGTATGTGGCAACATTAAAGATATTGCAGCCTGCCATCTGGCCAGTAGGTGGCGACAGACAGAGTTTTCATTTCAATATCCTCTATGTCATGCTAATGTATGGTTCCTTCCTTTACCTGTTTACTGGTGTATACCTCCTACCTGGTAGCTCAAGCATACCCTTAGCTTCAAATCATCACTCTTTCTTGTGCTACTGAATTGTAGTGCATTTCAACTCAGTAGCTATATTTCTCTTACATCCTAGGGGATACTGGGAATCCATTTAGTACCATGGGGTATAGATGGGTCCACTAGGAGCCATGGGCACTTTAAGAAATTTATATTGTGCGCTGGCTCCTTCCTCTATGCTCCTCCTACCAGACTCAGTTTAGAAAATGTGCCCATAGGAGACAGTCACGTCTCTGGAAGCTCCTGAAGAGTTTTCTACATATATTTTCTGTGTTTGTTGTTTTCAGGCAGGATTGGATGGCACCAGCCTGCCTGCTTTGTGGGACTTAGGGGGCAGAACGGCCCAACCTCTTGAAGGGTTAATGGTCCTGTTCCCCGCTGACAGGACACTAGCTCCTGAGGGAACTATTCGCAAGCCCCACCATGGCGAGCGTACATTCCCGCAGCACGCCGCCACCCCTAACAGAGCCAGAAGAAAGAAGAGTGGTGAGTACTAAGCCGGCGTCCCGGTTAGTGGGTCACCGGCCATTATGGAGGCATGAGGGTACAAAGACGGGGTGGACTGCATCTCCCGCTATGTAAGGACACAGACGCTGAACAGTGGACACAGTACCCAGACTGGCAACAAAGCCATAAAAGGAGTCTGTCTCCATTTTATGCACTTAGACACATACAGCCAGTATAAAAAGAGCAAGAAGACCACGTGCCATTGAAAGGAAGGGGCTTCACTATGAGCGGATCCAGCAGCTCACCAGCGCCATTTTCCCTCTGCAGCTGACACAGACGCTGACTGACAGGGATGCGCAGCTCCTCCAGAGAGACTCCAGATTACCTCAGAGGTACCAGGGGGTCATAGCAGGGGTGAGCGCTTATTAGTGTACTAAGTATCTAATCTAGGTACTTAGTCTGTGACCCGGCTCAGCTTGGCATTAGCATTAAAGGCGCCGTGTGCTGGTTCCATACTCCCTTTGTCTCTCCATGGAAGGGCTCTTTGTGGGTTAATTGTGCATTTACCGTGTGTGTGTGTGTGTGTGTGTGTGTGTGTGTGTGCACTGTCACTATACAGTATGTCAGGCAAAGAGTGTGTTTCATGTAAGGCACAGTGTTCCTCTTCCCCAGGGGGTTCACTAGTGTGTACTCAGTGTAGTGTCCTTTCGCAGGCTAGTGGGGCAGAACCAGCATGGCTGGACTCCATTAGGGAAATGATTTCCACAATCTCTACTAAGTTATCTCGAACCGAGAAAGAGACGCAATACTTAAGATAATCTATGACTGTGTTTATGAAAAGAGACTCAGTACCCAATCCAGCATCTCAGTCCCCTGCCATTTGTCCGCAAAAACGCACTTTGGCCCATATCCTGCGCTCTGACTCGGATAATGAGGGGTCAGAAATGGAGGAGGGTGAGATGGACTCAGAGGTGGGGGAGGGTACCCTGTTTCAGGTAATAGAGGCTCTCATAGAAGCTATCAGAGAAGTTCCAAATATCCCTGATAAGGTGACAGAGAAGAGTGAGGAATCTTATTTTAATATAAAAAAGAAATCCTCAGCCACTTTTCCTGCGTTAAAGGAACTTGGTACCCTGTTTGAAGAACCATGTTAGTCCTGATAGGAAGTTTCCAATCCCTAAACTCTTGTTATCATCCTTTCCTTTTCTTCCTGAGGATAGGAAAAAATGGGACATTCCACCGATAGTGGATGCATCAGTAGCCAGGCTTTCAAGAAAAATTGTACTGCTTGTCCCGGGGGGCAGCCTCCCTTAAAGATGCGGCTGATCGTAAAATTGAGACTACGCTCAAATCCTTGTATACAGCTGCTGGGGTGGCCCAGAGACCCCCTACAGCATGTGGGTGGATTACTACAGCCATTGCCAAATGGTTGGGTAATCTGATTGAAGGGTTAGATACCTTGCCTCAGGAGGAGGTTATCTTGTTCCTATAGCAAATACAGGACTCTGGGAATTTTATGGTGGAAGCCATAAAAGAAATAAGCTTGCTTAATACACGCACTACAGATATGGCAATGTCTGCACACAGGGGTCTATGGCTATGCCAGTGGACTGCGGATGCGGACTCCAGTAAAGGGGTGGAGGGCCTACCTTTCACAGGTGAGGCCTTATTTGAGATGAACTAGACAAATGGATCTCCAAAGCTACTGCGGGTAAGTCCACATACCTTCCTTCTGCAGCTCCCCCAGCTAGGAAGGCCTACTCCGGTCCAAATTAATAGTCCTTTTAGACTGCCAAGTTTAGGGGAAAACCCAGAGGTTCTTCTACAGCCACCAGAGGCGATAGAGGTAAACCACGCAAACCAGCAACTGCCGGTTCACAGGAACAGGGCACAAGCTCTGCTTCTGCAAAACCTTCTGGACTGCGATACCTGGAAGACTGGCAGGTGGGTGCCTGGCTAAAAATTCTTCAGTCACATCTGTAAAGGTTCGTGCCAGGATCCCTGGGTCATAGATCTTATTTCCCAGGGCTACAGACTGGAGATCCAGGAGCTCCCAGCTCGCAGATTCTTCAAATCAGGCTTACCAGTTTCACAAGAGGCAAGTATAACTTTTCAGGACGCCATTCAAAAACTGGTACAGACTCAGGTCATTGTTCCAGTTCCACCTCATCTGCAAAATAAAGGGTATTATTCTAACTTGTTTGTAGTACCGAAACCAGACAGTTCGGTAAACCCGTACTTATGAGTGTTCAAATTCAAGATGGAGTCTCTGAGAGCAGTGATCTCAGGCCTGGAGGTGGGGGAATTTCTAGTGTCTCTGTATATCAAAGATACGTGCCTTCACATTCTGACCTGGCTGCCTCATCAGGCGTATCTACAGTTTGCACTGCAGGACTGTCACTACCGGTTCCTGGCCCTGCCACTTGGTCTCTCCATGGCACCGAGGGTGTTCACCAAAGTGATGGCAGAGATGATGTTTGTACTTCGCAAACAGGAAGTGAACATAATTCCGTACTTGGACGATCTTCTGATAAAGGCACCGTCCAGGGAGCGATTGTTGGACAGCATTGGCTTCTCAACCAGACTACTCCTAGATCATGGGTGGATTCTGAATCTACCATTCCTGGGAATGATACTGGACACAGAGTCTCAGAAAGTGTTTCTTCCCTTGGAAAAGGCAATGGTAATCCAGTCGATGGTTCAGGCTGTCCTGAAGCCAACCCGGATCTCGATGCATCTGTGCATTTGCCTTGTGGGGAAAATGGTGGCTTCTTACGAGGCGATTCAGTACAGAAGGTTTCATGCAAAGCCCTTCCAGCTGGATCTGTTGGACAAATGGTTGGGATCGCATCTTCACATGCACCAGAGGATCCGTCTGTCACCAAAAGCCAGGATCTCCCTCCTGTGGTGGCTACAGACTTCTCATCTAGTCGAGGGTTGGAGGTTCAGGATTCAGAATTGGATTCTGCTAACCACAGACGCAAGCCTCAGAGGTTGGGGCGCAGTCACCCAAGGGGGGCAGTTTCAGGGAAGATGTTCAAGTCAGGAATTCGTCCTTCCGTTAAACATCTTGGAACTCAGGGCTTTATACAATACCCTTTGGCAGGCCTCATCTCTTCTTCAGAATCAGGCCATTCAGGTCCAGTTGGACAATGTGACGGCAGTAACATACATAAACCGACAGAGCCGCAATGTCAAAGGTGTCAAGAATTCTCCTTTGGGCGGAAATACACACTGTGACGTTGTCAGCGGCTTTCATTCTGGGAGTAGACAACTGGGAAGTGGACTTCCTCAGCAGACACGCCCTGCATCCAGGGGAGTGGGGTCTTCACCTGGAGGTGTTTTCCGGTGGTTGACAAGTCAGTGGGGATATCCACAAACTGACATGATGGCCTCTTGAATCAACAAGAAGCTTAAGCGGTATTGTTCCAGGTCGAGGAACCCACAAGTAGTGGCAGTAGACGCTCTGACATCTCTGTGGGTCTACCAGCTGGTGTACGTTTCCTCCACTTCCGCTGATCCCAAGAATTCTAAAAAGAATAAAAAGGGAAAAGGTTCAAGCAATCCTCATTGCCCTGGACTGGCCACGAAGGGCCTGGTATGCGGATTTTCTCGAGATGCTGCTCGAAGATCTGTGGTCTCTACCTCTTCGCGAGGATCTTCTGCAACAGGGCCCATTTGTCTATCAAAACTTACCGCTGCTACGTTTAACGGCATGGAAGTTGAACGGCTGATTCTAGCTAGGAGAGGGATTCCTGACAAGGTCATCCCGACTATGATACAAGCCAGGAAGGGGGTAACGTCTAAACATTACGACTGTATTTGGAAGAAATGTGTCTCTTGGTGTGAGAGCAGACTATATTCTGCGGTGGAATTTCATCTGGGACGGTTCCTGCTTTTTCTGCAGTCGGAATGGATGTGGGCCTATGTCTAGGTTCCATAAAAGTACGGATTTCGGCCTCGTCTATTTTCTTTCAGAAACAATTGTCTTCTCTCCCTGAGGTCCAGACATTCTTGAAAGGTGTTCTGCACATCCAACTTCCCTTTGTGCCTCCCACGGCACCTTGGGTTCTCAAGTTGGTGCTGCAGTTCCTCCAATCAAACTGGTTTGAACCATTACAGGAGGTTGACGTAAAGTATCTTACGTGGAAGACCATCACACTGTTGGCCTTGGCTTCAGCAAGACGTGTGTCGGAGCTAGGGGAGTTGTCTCACAGGATCCCATACCTAATTTTCCATGAGGACAGAGCTGAACTCAGAACTCGTCAGCAATTTCTTTCTAAGGTGGTGTCTGCGTTTCACATCAACCAACCTTATTGTGGTTACGATTGTTACGGACACCTCTGCTACTTCAAAGTGTTTAGCTGTTAGGAGGGCTTTGAAGGTGTATGTAAAGAGAACAGCTTGTCACAGGAAATCGCACTCGTTGTTCGTTCCCTATGATCCCAATAAAATTGGGTGTCCTGCTTCAAAGCAGTCAATTGCACACTGGATCAGGCTTACTATCCAGCATGCTTATTCCATGGTAGACTTGCTGGTTCCAAAATCTGATCAGGCTCACTCTACTAGGTCGGTGGGTTTCTTCTTGGGCAGCTGCCTGGGGTGTCTCGGCTTTACAGCTCTGCTGGGCAGCTACTTGGTCAGGTTTGAACATGTTTGCTATGTTTTACAAGTTTGATACTTTGGCCTCTGAGGACCTTCAGTTTGGTCAATCAGTTCTGCAGGAACCTCAGCACACTCCCACCCGGTTTGGGAGCTTTGGTACTTCCCCATGGTACTAAATGGATTCCCAGTATTCTCTAGGACGTAAGAGAAAATAGGATTTTAAATTCCTACCGGTAACTCCTTTTCTCTAAATCTGTAGGGGATACTGGGCGCCCACCCGGTGCTTCGTTCTTCCTGCACTGTTACTTGGTTAAGTATTCTGGTTTGTTCAGCTGTTGCTGTTCCTGTTTCAAGTTTGATTACATGACTTTCCTTTTGTTTGTGTGTGCTGGTTCGTAATCTCACCACTTTCCTTATCTATCCTTCTCTCAAAGTATGTCCGTCCCCTTGGGCACAGTTTCCTAGACTGAGTCTGTCTCTCTCTTCATGTCTCTCTCTTTTTATCAATAAATCTCCACATCTGTCTGTCTCTCTACCTTTCTCCCTTTTTCTGTCTCCATTTTTACTGTCTCTCGCACAAACATATCTCTCTCTCTCTCTCTCTCTCTCTCTCACACACAAACATATCTTTCACATATACATATCTTTCACACACACACACATCTCCCTCACACACACACACACACACACACGCGTATGTATCTCTCTCTATAGCTAATGTCTAATCTCTCTCCATGTCTCTCTCCCTTTTTCTCTCTGTCTCTCAAACACACATACCCAGTCCCAGTGAACCCTTTAAATCCAATTTACCTCCTACAAAGACCTCACATACCCTCGGCCTCTCCCTGTCAACCTCTGCCTGTTACCCACTCCTTCCCACAGTCACCCACTGCCTTTTCTTTTCACCCACTCTGTCATCCTGTGCCTCTCCCTGTCACACTCTGATTCCCATGTCACTCTCTAACTCTCCCTGTCACTTTCTGCCTTTTCCTTGTCATCCACTGCCTTTCCCTGTAACCATCTACTTCTTCCTGTCACCTTCACCTTATTACCAACTGCCTGTGGTCATGTGACCAGCGCTGGAATCCCGACACCACTCAGAATCATTGTGTCGGAACACTGACTGTTGAAATATCGAAGACAAGTATCAGGGTCACTATTAAGTTAAGACCCTAGGGCCCGGGGGTGTGTGCTAAGGATAGGCACTGGAGAAGGGAGGGGGGGTAGCCATAGCCACCATCCCCCGAGTCTTAGCCCTTGCCATCACCCCTGAAGTCTTAGCACTATTCGCCACCCCCAGAGTCACCCCCACCCCAGGTAGGTTAGGGTAGGGGACAGGAGAGGTGTAAAATAATTACCCCATTCCCTCTCTGCATTCTCAATGTTGGGATTCCAGTGTCAGTCATGTGACTGTTGGCATCCCAACAGCCGGGATCCCATACCGAACCCCTAGGATACCAGTACTTAATCACTATAAGGACTACAAGGGGATGTATCAAATCTTTTATCATTTGCAAAAGTTGCCCATACTAACTATACAGCTTCTACATATCATTTTGTAGAATGTACACTACTTGATAAATGTTACCTACAATATAAGCTGATTGGTCGGTATAGGCAACTTCCCCGCCAGTCCACTACTCCATTCTTTAGATGTCTTGATACATGTCACCCCAAAACCTTAGATGTTAGGTAGGATACCAATGCTTATTTACCATAAGGATTATATCTATGCTATATTACTGTTTATTTTAAACAAATACTAAGTTATTGGTGGGCCATTTCTGTGCATAATGGCCCTCATTCCGAGTTGTTCGCTCGTTCTTTTTCATCGCATCGCAGTGAAAATCCGCTTAGTACGCATGCGCAAAGTTCGCACTGCGACTGCGCCAAGTAACTTTACTATGAAGAAAGTATTTTTACTCACGGCTTTTTCTTCGCTCCGGCGATCGTAATGTGATTGACAGGAAATGGGTGTTACTGGGCGGAAACACGGCGTTTCAGGGGCGTGTGGCTGAAAACGCTACCGTTTCCGGAAAAAACGCAGGAGTGGCCGGAGAAACGGTGGGAGTGCCTGGGCGAACGCTGGGTGTGTTTGTGACGTCAACCAGGAACGACAAGCACTGAACTGATCGCACAGGCAGAGTAAGTCTGGAGCTACTCTGAAACTGCTAAGTAGTTAGTAATCGCAATATTGCGAATACATCGGTCGCAATTTTAAGAAGCTAAGATTCACTCCCAGTAGGCGGCGGCTTAGCGTGTGTAACTCTGCTAAATTCGCCTTGCGACCGATCAACTCGGAATGAGGGCCCATATCACATTTCACATTGCATTGTCTATGTTGTTGCACAAATTCACCTTTGTATATACTGTATGTATATATGAATGTTAAGGTTACATGCAGTATATACCAGTAAATGGACAGACTTTCACATATAATGTGGAGAATGTCGCCTTTTTGACATATTTCGATATATATTGGATGTCCTATTGTCATTTATTTAGTGATGCTCAATTTTACAATTACACATTAATAGTGAAGTTATATTATTAGCTATAAAGAGCTGGGCCGGATTAAGGTTGGTGGGGGCCCAGCGGCATCAAAGTTGGGGGGGGGGGGCACTAGTAAAAGTGATGGCTAGCCCTGAGAGCCCCTTGACACTGCAGCATGGGCAGGGACAGAGCGCCGTAGCAGACGCAGCCGGTTCAGAGTCAGTGTCTCATTGGATTCTACTTCACTATTCCATAAAACTGACTGTAGACTGAGGAACTCTACAGCTGAGCCGCCGGAGGGGGGCTACACCACTTGACACGGCAGTGTGTGTGGGGGCCCTAATGTGTGGGGGGACTGGGAGAACTATCCCTGTAGCCCCTCCCTTAATCCAGCCCTGATAAAGAGTACCCCTAATACAGAGTTTCTTCTTTTCCCCTGAATTTACTATATCATGTACATACAATAATAAGGTGGGAATGGTAACAAGTGCTTAAGGATGCTTGCTGTCATCAATGGTCATGATTATACTTCATAGCAGCATCTTGAGGAATTTTGGTCTGCAGCTGCCTCTAAACATATATGTAAATACCACCTCTCAGTGGGGCTGTTAATAGGGTCAGGTTTCCACATCCCCCACACTCCTCAAACTAATTGGGAAGCTAATTAATCCTAATTCTCTGCATAGCACATCTATATGGGAAAGTCATTAATAAAAGATATCCAGCTATATTATTCAATTCTGCTTTGCTTGTTTAAAAATTCTATTTAATTTGTTAGTCCAATCTTCCAGAAGCTGCACAAAAAGGATATTGACAAAACAGCACAGTATTGTCATTCAAGTCACAATAACAGAACAATTGTTACTGATTGAAGAAGGAACATTTTCCAGAAGCCATGCACATTAAAGGAAATATGTCATAAATATATAGCTAATGTTACCTTGGATGCAAAGTACAATTATTAATAGGAATGGGGGGTGTAGTATGTCTGACCGCCGGTCAGCATACCAACGCCGGGATCCCGGCAGCATACCAACGCCGGGATCCCGGCAGGGAGGGGTGAGTGCAGCAAGCCCCTTGTGGGCTCTGTGGCAACGGTCGCCACTGGTTCTATTCCCACTCTGTGGGTGTCGTGAACACCCACGAGTGGAAATAGTCCCTGTTGGTCGGCATGCCGACCATTGGGATAGTGAGGGGGCAGGATGTCGGTGGAGGTCATGTGACCGTCAGTCTCCCGACCGCCGGTCACATGAATACCACCCGGAATGGGAGCTCTCATAAGGCATGATGCTGGGTTGAGTGTATACCCAATTTTACATAGTATAGAATATATACATTTTTACAAAAAAAAATGCCAACACCTTTATGTATAGACACAGACAGGTGGTGGGAAGGGCGAGCAAGCATAAAAACAGTATAGCAAAGGTGTTTTTATCTGGGTGCGTTAAACCCTGACACTGCCACATATATCACCTAAAAGTATATATTGTCATTTTTACTGGTAGTTGTAAGCCCTAGCAGCCAAAACTGTTTGGGTATGTTGGCGCTTACATTCACCTTCTACAGTGATTAGGCATATATTTAATATTAACTGTGACCCCTTTATTAGGTACGTCTGTAAATCTGCTCTTAATGCAAATATCTAATGTGTGAAAGGGCCACAATCAGATAAGGAAGGGAATATGGTGAGGAAGTAGATATGTGGGGCACAGACTGGTGATGAGCAGATGTAGAAGGGCATGTGAAGCAAACAGGTGAAGAGGGTAGCGTAAGCCTTACTAACTGGTGAGGACGGAATAATGTGGTGCACAGGCTGGTAAGAGTGCAGGATGTGGGGCACAGACTGGTGAGATTGTGGGAATGGACGGCATAGGCTGGTTTGATAAGGTACATACAGGACTATAGATTGGTAGCATAAATACTGCAGAGTAGTAAAGAAAACTTAAAAGAAAAAATTCTCATTTTGAGCACTTCATACAATATACTGAAGTAAATAGCTTTGTTCCTCACATACCACACTGGTGATATAATATTAACAACCTTCCCTTCATTTGATCTCACAAATGAAGATGAAGTTTTAAACATTTTTCTCATCCTCCTACTCAGTGAAGCTCTGTCTCCTGTGCTCATCCCAACCTTAACTAAAATCTGTAATCTCTCTCTCTCTCTCCCCTGGTATCTTTCCATCACTGTTCAAGCATGCAGTAATTGCTCCCATTCTAAAAAAATTAAAATTAAAAAAATCTGACCATAACTTTTTCTCAGACTATCGTCCCATCTATCAGCTCCCATGCCCCCCCCCCCCCAACCCAAACTACTTGAGAGACTTGCCTAAGCTTACCACAAACACTTTCTTAACTCGCACAAATTATTGTACCCACTTCAGTCAGGCTTTCGTTCCCAACACTCCACAGACACAGCACTGACTAAAGTAGTGAATGATATGTTCACCGCTAAATTGTAAGGCATTACTCACTTCTTATTCTTCTAGATCTCTTTGTTGCTTTTGACACTGTTGATCACTCTCTTTTCATACAAACACTTCAATTCCTGGGTCTACAGGGCACAGCCCTTTCTTGGTTCTCAACCTACCTATCTAATCACTCTTTCAGTGTTTGTTTCTCTGAATTCGCCTCCTCTTCACTACCTCTGTCAGTACCGCAAGGTCTCAGTCTTAGGTTCTCTGTTTTTCTCACTCTATACCCCATCTCTTGGCAAACTAATCAGCTACTTTGGATTTCAGTATAATCTGTACGCTGATGATACTCAAATCTACCTCTCCTCCCCAGATTTGTCACTGTCTGTACAAGTCTGCATCGCTGAATGTTTTACTGCTGTTTTATCTTGGATGCCATTTCACCACCTCAAAATTTATATTTCCAAAACAGAATTAATTATGTTTCCACTGGCCAATAATAGTTACCAACCCGATATTTCTATCACTGTTGAGAACTCAACAATCAACCCTACCTCACAAGCTCACTGCCTATGTGTCATCCTTGGCTCTGAACTGTCCTTTGTTCCCCCTCATTCAATCTGTTTCAAAATCATGTTACAATTAGAGATGTGCACTTGAAATTTTTCGGGTTTTGTGTTTTGGTTTTGGGTTCGGTTCCGCGGCCGTGTTTTGGGTTCGACAGCGTTTTGGCAAAACCTCACCGAATTTTTTTTGTCGGATTCGGGTGTGTTTTTGATTCGGGTGTTTTTTTCAAAAAACACTAAAAAACAGCTTAAATCATAGAATTTGGGGGTCATTTTGATCCCAAAGTATTATTAACCTCAAAAACCATAATTTCCACTCATTTTCAGTCTATTCTGAATACCTCACACCTCACAATATTATTTTTAGTCCTAAAATTTGCACCGAGGTCGCTGGATGACTAAGCTAAGCGACCCTAGTGGCCGACACAAACACCTGGCCCATCTAGGAGTGGCACTGCAGTGTCACGCAGGATGGCCCTTCCAAAAAACACTCCCCAAACAGCACATGACGCAAAGAAAAAAAGAGGCGCAATGAGGTAGCTGTGTGAGTAAGATAAGCGACCCTAGTGGCCGACACAAACACCTGGCCCATCTAGGATTGGCACTGCAGTGTCACGCAGGATGGCCCTTCCAAAAAACACTCCCCAAACAGCACATGACGCAAAGAAAAAAAGAGGCGCAATGAGGTAGCTGTGTGAGTAAGATAAGCGACCCTAGTGGCCGACACAAACACCTGGCCCATCTAGGAGTGGCACTGCAGTGTCACGCAGGATGGCCCTTCCAAAAAACACTCCCCAAACAGCACATGACGCAAAGAAAAAAAGAGGCGCAATGAGGTAGCTGTGTGAGTAAGATAAGCGACCCTAGTGGCCGACACAAACACCTGGCCCATCTAGGAGTGGCACTGCAGTGTCACGCAGGATGGCCCTTCCAAAAAACACTCCCCAAACAGCACATGACGCAAAGAAAAAAAGAGGCGCAATGAGGTAGCTGTGTGAGTAAGATAAGCGACCCTAGTGGCCGACACAAACACCTGGCCCATCTAGGAGTGGTACTGCAGTGTCACGCAGGATGGCCCTTCCAAAAAACACTCCCCAAACAGCACATGACGCAAAGAAAAAAAGAGGCGCAATGAGGTAGCTGTGTGAGTAAGCTAAGCGACCCTAGTGGCCGACACAAACACCTGGCCCATCTAGGAGTGGCACTGCAGTGTCACGCAGGATGGCCCTTCCAAAAAACACTCCCCAAACAGCACATGACGCAAAGAAAAAAAGAGGCGCAATGAGGTAGCTGTGTGAGTAAGCTAAGCGACCCTAGTGGCCGACACAAACACCTGACCCATCTAGGAGTGGCACTGCAGTGTCACGCAGGATGGCCCTTCCAAAAAACACTCCCCAAACAGCACATGACGCAAAGAAAAAAAGAGGCGCAATGAGGTAGCTGTGTGAGTAAGATAAGCGACCCTAGTGGCCGACACAAACACCTGGCCCATCTAGGAGTGGCACTGCAGTGTCACGCAGGATGGCCCTTCCAAAAAACACTCCCCAAACAGCACATGACGCAAAGAAAAAAAGGGGGGGAATGAGGTAGCTGTGTGAGTAAGCTAAGCGACCCTAGTGGCCGACACAAACACCTGGCCCATCTAGGAGTGGCACTGCAGTGTCACGCAGGATGGCCCTTCCAAAAACACTCCCCAAACAGCACATGACGCAAAGAAAAAAAGAGGCGCAATGAGGTAGCTGTGTGAGTAAGCTAAGCGACCCTAGTGGCCGACACAAACACCTGGCCCATCTAGGAGTGGCACTGCAGTGTCACGCAGGATGGCCCTTCCAAAAAACACTCCCCAAACAGCACATGACGCAAATAAAAATGAAAGAAAAAAGAGGTGCAAGATGGAATTGTCCTTGGGCCCTCCCACCCACCCTTATGTTGTATAAACAGGACATGCACACTTTAACCAACCCATCATTTCAGTGACAGGGTCTGCCACACGACTGTGACTGAAATGACGGGTTGGTTTGGACCCCCACCGAAAAAGAAGCAATTAATCTCTCCTTGCACAAACTGGCTCTACAGAGGCAAGATGTCCACCTCATCATCATCCTCCGATATATCACCGTGTACATCCCGCTCCTCACAGATTATCAATTCGTCCCCACTGGAATCCACCATCTCAGCTCCCTGTGTACTTTGTGGAGGCAATTGCTGCTGGTCAATGTCTCCACGGAGGAATTGATTATAATTCATTTTAATGAACATCATCTTCTCCACATTTTCTGGAAGTAACCTCGTACGCCGATTGCTGACAAGGTGAGCGGCGGCACTAAACACTCTTTCGGAGTACACACTTGTGGGAGGGCAACTTAGGTAGAATAAAGCCAGTTTGTGCAAGGGCCTCCAAATTGCCTCTTTTTCCTGCCAGTATAAGTACGGACTGTCTGACGTGCCTACTTGGATGCGGTCACTCATATAATCCTCCACCATTCTTTCAATGGTGACAGAATCATATGCAGTGACAGTAGACGACATGTGCGTAATCGTTGTCAGGTCCTTCAGTCCGGACCAGATGTCAGCATCAGCAGTCGCTCCAGACTGCCCTGCATCACCGCCAGCGGGTGGGCTCGGAATTCTGAGCCTTTTCCTCGCACCCCCAGTTGCGGGAGAATGTGAAGGAGGAGATGTTGACAGGTCGCGTTCCGCTTGACTTGACAATTTTGTCACCAGCAGGTCTTTGAACCCCAGCAGACTTGTGTCTGCCGGAAAGAGAGATCCAAGGTAGGTTTTAAATCTAGGATCGAGCACGGTGGCCAAAATGTAGTGCTCTGATTTCAACAGATTGACCACCCGTGAATCCTTGTTAAGCGAATTAAGGGCTCCATCCACAAGTCCCACATGCCTAGCGGAATCGCTCCCTTTTAGCTCCTCCTTCAATGCCTCCAGCTTCTTCTGCAAAAGCCTGATGAGGGGAATGACCTGACTCAGGCTGGCAGTGTCTGAACTGACTTCACGTGTGGCAAGTTCAAAAGGTTGCAGAACCTTGCACAACGTTGAAATCATTCTCCACTGCGCTTGAGACAGGTACATTCCACCTCCTATATCGTGCTCAATTGTATAGGCTTGAATGGCCTTTTGCTGCTCCTCCAACCTCTGAAGCATATAGAGGGTTGAATTCCACCTCGTTACCACTTCTTGCTTCAGATGATGGCAGGGCAGGTTCAGGCATTTTTGGTGGTGCTCCAGTCTTCTGTATGTGGTGCCTGTACGCCGAAAGTGTCCCGCAATTCTTCTGGCCACCGACAGCATCTCTTGCACGCCCCTGTCGTTTTTTTAAAAATTCTGCACCACCAAATTCAAGGTATGTGCAAAACATGGGACGTGCTGGAATTTGCCCATATTTAATGCACACACAATATTGCTGGCGTTGTCCGATGCCACAAATCCACAGGAGAGTCCAATTGGGGTAAGCCATTCCGCGATGATCTTCCTCAGTTGCCGTAAGAGGTTTTCAGCTGTGTGCGTATTCTGGAAACCGGTGATACAAAGCGTAGCCTGCCTAGGAAAGAGTTGGCGTTTGCGAGATGCTGCTAAGGTGCCGCCGCTGCTGTTCTTGCGGCGGGAGTCCATACATCTACCCAGTGGGCTGTCACAGTCATATAGTCCTGACCCTGCCCTGCTCCACTTGTCCACATGTCCGTGGTTAAGTGGACATTGGGTACAACTGCATTTTTTAGGACACTGGTGAGTCTTTTTCTGACGTCCGTGTACATTCTCGGTATCGCCTGCCTAGAGAAGTGGAACCTAGATGGTATTTGGTAACTGGGGCACACTACCTCAAGAAATTGTCTAGTTCCCTGTGAACTAACGGCGGATACCGGACGCACGTCTAACACCAACATAGTTGTCAAGGCCTCAGTTATCCGCTTTGCAACAGGATGACTGCTGTGATATTTCATCTTCCTCGCAAAGGACTGTTGGACAGTCAATTGCTTGGTGGAAGTAGTAAAAGTGGGCTTACGACTTCCCCTCTGGGATGACCATCGACTCCCAGCAGCAACAACAGCAGTGCCAGCAGCAGTAGGCGTTACACGCAAGGATGCATCGGAGGAATCCCAGGCAGGAGAGGACTCGTCAGAATTGCCAGTGACATGGCCTGCAGGACTATTGGCATTCCTGGGGAAGGAGGAAATTGACACTGAGGGAGTTGGTGGGGTGGTTTGCGTGAGCTTGGTTACAAGAGGAAGGGATTTACTGGTCAGTGGACTGCTTCCGCTGTCGCCCAAAGTTTTTGAACTTGTCACTGACTTATTATGAATGCGCTGCAGGTGACGTATAAGGGAGGATGTTCCGAGGTGGTTAACGTCCTTACCCCTACTTATTACAGCTTGACAAAGGCAACACACGGCTTGACGAATGTTGTCCGCATTTCTGTTGAAATACTTCCACACCGAAGAGCTGATTTTTTTGGTATTTTCACCAGGCATGTCAACGGCCCTATTCCTCCCACGGACAACAGGTGTCTCCCCGGGTGCCTGACTTAAACAAACCACCTCACCATCAGAATCCTCCTTGTCAATTTCCTCCCCAGCGCCAGCAACACCCATATCCTCCTCATCCTGGTGTACTTCAACACTGACATCTTCAATCTGACTATCAGGAACTGGACTGCGGGTGCTCCTTCCAGCACTTGCAGGGGGCGTGCAAATGGTGGAAGGCGCATGCTCTTCACGTCCAGTGTTGGGAAGGTCAGGCATTGCAACCGACACAATTGGACTCTCCTTGTGGATTTGGGATTTGGAAGAACGCACAGTTCTTTGCGGTGCTTTTGCCAGCTTGAGTCTTTTCATTTTTCTAGCGAGAGGCTGAGTGCTTCCATCCTCATATGAAGCTGAACCACTAGCCATGAACATAGGCCAGGGCCTCAGCCGTTCCTTGCCACTCCGTGTGGTAAATGGCATATTGGCAAGTTTACGCTTCTCCTCCGACAATTTTATTTTAGATTTTGGAGTCCTTTTTTTACTGATATTTGGTGTTTTGGATTTTACATGCTCTGTACTATGACATTGGGCATCGGCCTTGGCAGACGACGTTGCTGGCATTTCATCGTCTCGGCCATGACTAGTGGCAGCAGCTTCAGCACGAGGTGGAAGTGGATCTTGATCTTTCCCTAATTTTGGAACCTCAACATTTTTGTTCTCCATATTTTAATAGGCACAACTAAAAGGCACCTCAGGTAAACAATGGAGATGGATGGATACAAGTATACTTATGGATGGACGAGCGACTGCCGACACAGAGGTAGCTACAGCCGTGGACTACCATACTGTGTCTGCTGCTAATATAGACTGGATGATAATGAGATGAAATTTATATATATATATATATATAATATCACTAGTACTGCAGCCGGACAGGTATATATATTTATTATGTAATGACTGATGACGGACCTGCTGGACACTGTCAGCTCAGCAGCACCGCAGACTGCTACAGTAAGCTACTATAGTAGTATGTATCAAGAAGAAAGAAAAAAAAAAAAAACACGGGTAGGTGGTATACAATTATATATATATTATATATATATATATATATATATATATATATATTAAACTGGTGGTGATTAATTAAACTGGTGGTCAGGTCACTGGTCACACTATCAGCAACTTGCAAGTAGTACTCCTAAGCAGACAATCACAATATATACTGGTGGTCAGTGTGGTCACAATGGCAGTGTGGCACTCTGGCAGCAAAAGTGTGCACTGTACGTTAAAATATGTACTCCTGCTCTCAGACTCTAACTGCTCCCCACTGTCTCCCCCACAAGTCAGATATACAGTCACACTATCACTTCAGCAAGTAGTAGTACTCCTCCTAATGCTCCCCAAAATTACTAAAGTAAATACTGTGTCTCTCTCTACTCTAGTCTCACTCTCTTCTCTATAAACGGAGAGGACGCCAGCCACGTCCTCTCCCTATCAATCTCAATGCACGTGTGAAAATGGCGGCGACGCGCGGCTCCTTATATAGAATCCGAGTCTCGCGATAGAATCCGAGCCTCGCGAGAATCCGACAGCGGGATGATGATGACGTTCGGGCGCGCTCGGGTTAACCGAGCAAGGCGGGAAGATCCGAGTCGCTCGGACCCGTGTAAAAAAACCTGAAGTTCGGGCGGGTTCGGATTCCGAGGAACCGAACCCGCTCATCTCTAGTTACAATATCTTGCACAAAACACTGCAACAACTGTAATCCATGCTCTCATTATCTCCTGCACTGACTATTGCAATTTTCTTCTTACTGGTCTTCCCAAAAACAGACTCTCACCACTACAATCCACTTTGAATGCCACTGTGAGACTAATCGTCCTTGCTAAACTTTCTTCGTCTGCTGATCCACGCTGTCAGTCTCTATTACTTACACAAGGCCATTAACCAAACTGCACCAACATACATATTCGATTGTCTCAAAATATTTCCCAAGCCGACCTCCCCGCTCTGCACAAAGGGGGTCATTCCGAGTTGATCGCTAGCTGCCGTTGTTCACAGCGCAGCGATCAGGCTAAAAATTGGCATTTCTGCGCATGCGTATGCACCGCAATGCGCACGCGTGACGTATGGGTACAAAGTCCTTTGTGGTTTTGCACAGGTTCTAGCGAAGCTTTCAGTCGCACAGCAAACCGCAGGAAGATTGACATGAAGTGGGCGTTTCTGGGTGGCAACCGACTGTTTTTAGGGAGTGCTTAGAAAAATGCAGGCGTGTCGGGGAAAACGCAGGCGTGTCTGGGCGAACGCTGGGCGGGTGTGTGACATCAAAAGCTGTCCCTCCATCATTAGAATCAACGCACACGAAGAGTAACTACAGGGCTGGTCTTGTTCTGCACAAAATGTGTTTGCAGCCGCTCTGCTGCACAAGCGTTTGCACTTCTACAAAGCGAAAATACACTCCCCGGTGGGCGGCGACAATGCATTTGCACAGATGCTAAAAGTAGCTAGCGAGCAATCAACTTGGAATAACCCCCAATATCTGTGACTCTCCTACACACTCATTACTCGCTCCCACTCATCATTATGATTACAGGACTTTTTTCCGGCTACACACACTCTGTGGAATGCCCTCCCACATACAATAAGACTCTCCGCTATTCTTCAAACCTTCAAGCGCTCCCTGAAAACTCACCTCTTGCGAGCAGGGCCTTCCTACCTCTATGTCTGTCTGTTATTTATTACCCAATTTGCTCTATCACTGTTGTTCCAATTGTAAAGCGCAATGGAATATGCTGCACTATATAAGAAACTGATAAATAAAGAAATAAATATCATCCTCTCCTAACTGTACTGAAACTTGTCACTGCACCTACCTCACATAACTAACATATCCACCTAACACTGTAGTTGCAGAAGAGTTCTGTCAGGGAAGAAGCGAAACAGTTTGATTCCTGCTATTACTTGTGCAAGGATTTTCACATTTGGATCTATGCACTTGCTTTCAGTCCTGTGCAGAAATGCATGCATAAGCACAAAAGCAGAAATGGACAATATGCCTGGGTGCACTGGAAAACCAGCAATTGCTCCATTCCTAGGTACGCAGGGAGAGAAGCAGCTATCATAGGTGAAGAGCATAAGTCACGGGCTCCCCCGTTATTTTTGTGCAGTTTCAGTTGGGACCATCGGGGGATAGACCAGGTGGTATCTTTAATTATTATTTTTGTTTAAAATAAATGGCTGATCTTCCCTATCATAGCTTGCACCTGAAGTACAATTCCACCTGCTCAATGCATGCTAGGCCCCTGCCTTTAATACCAATTGACCATTGTTTAAATGCCACAGCCTGAGTATTGTTGCTGACCGTAAGTGTCTCTCTAGTGCCATGGTATACCCATACTCTTAAAACAGGGATTCTCAACTCCAGTCCTCAAGTACCCCTAACAGGTCATGTTTTCCGGATTTTTATAATTATGCATAGATGAGTTAATCCATTTTGCTGGGTCAGTAATTATCCTACCTGCTTCCACAGACAGAAATCCTCAAAACATAACCTGTTGGGAAAACCTGAAGGTTGACATTGAGAACCATTGCTCTCCAGGCTACTTACAGCAGGATAATGTGCCATTTCACAGAGCATGTTATCTCAAGCTGGTTCCACAAACAGAACAATGAGTTCAGTGTACTCCATTGACCTCCAGAGTCACCAGATCCAAGAAGACACCAATAAAACAGGAGATATGTAGCAAGAATGTGCAGCTGAGAAATCTGCAGCAACTGTGCGATGCTATCCTGTCAACATGGATCATATAGCCTAAGGAATGTTTACAGCACCTTGTTAAATTCATGCCAGTACCCAATAAACTGGCCACTGAGTGTATTATATACTTCAGATATGTCATTTACATACAGTAATTATACAGAATTGCTTTCCTGAAAACATTATAGAATGCTTTAAACTGAAACTTTTATGCACATCTGACCCATTCAGTTCCAAATAACGCTGCAAAGACATAACTTTATATATGGCGGGAATGTTAACACTCACAAAGGATTTACAAGAAATAGATCATATTGGTGATTCGATCTGTCAATCAACATGATTGTCACATGTAAAAATGGAATTGGTGGGACTTGGCGTGCTTCAGAGAGAGGACGCGTCTTAGAAAAGCTCCCGGACAGCGGCGCTGATAATGGACTTCCTAAGTCCTCCTCTGACCGTTGCTTCCCCACCATCACTGCCCTATACCTGGGATAAGCACCGGCAAGTGTCCTGTTATAAGACTGGCTCCCGGGCACCTCCTCACCCAGGGCCTGATCAACCAATAGGCTTATGAGGATGCAGCCTGAAGTTCTGGATCCTGGGGGGGCACGGCAGGTGCAAACATCATGTGTGTCATGCTGTCATGTACCTGCCCACGCTCCCAGAGCCGAAACACAGACAGCCAATGCTGCTGCACCGTTCCCGTATGCACTCCCAGAGCGGCCCATCCACCGCCCGCTGCAGCCTGTAGCCATTGGGCGTTGGCTTCCCAGGAGAGGATCGGCCGTGCGGGACTCCCCAACCACCAGCCTTCCCACTGACCAGGATGCATCACAGGTTATATAGCTATGTAAGCTGTGTGTCGGGCTCTCAGTCTCCCTATACTTCTGCCATGGAGAGTCTCCTTTCTCCTACCTATGGCTCTATTCCTATAACACACATCCCAGCAACCTGATCTCAGAGTTTGTGTACTGATAACTGGTTGGCAGGTCTGGCATGTTTAAAGATAGTATATAAAAGATAGGTTTTATTTTCACTTAATGTGTCTATAACTTTCCTCTTGCTAAGTCATGTCAGTAGATATAGGATAGTATATGATAGCTATTGCAGTCATATCATTTGTTCCTAGGCTAGGACCAAATGATATGACTGCTATAGCTATCATTCATTATCCTTTTTCTACTGACATGTCTGAGCAAGAAGAAAGTTAAAGACACATTAAATAAAAATAAATGCTAGGAATCCTAGCACATGGGCCCTCATTCCGAGTTGATCGCTCACAGACGTTTTTCGCAGCGCAGTGATCAAGTGAAAAAGTGGCAAATCTGCGCATGCACATGGTACGCAGCGCGCATGCGCTAAGTACTTTCACACAAAAGTTTGCAGTTTTACAGAAGCTCGAGTGTTCGTAGTATGATTGACAGGAAGTGGGTGTTTCTGGGCGGCAACTCGCCGTTTTCAGGGAGTGTGCTAAAAAACACAGGCGTGCCAGGTAAAAACGCAGGAGTGGCTGGAGAAACGGGGGAGTGGCTGGCCGAACGCAGGGCGTGTTTGTGACGTCAAACTAGGAACTAAACAGACTGCAGTCATCGCAAGATAGGAGTAGGTCTGGAGCTACTCAGAAACGGCATGAAATTTTTCCTGTGCAGTTCTGTTAATCTTTCGTTCGCACTTCTGCTAAGCTAAGATACACTCCCAGAGGGCGGCGGCCTAGCGTTTGCACTGCTGGTAAAAGCAGCTAGCGAGCGATCAACTCGGAATGAGGGCCATTGGTAGGCTGCAAAACATTCTATGGAGTGGTCCATAGTCATGAAACCGTAGTCACTAGTAACCGGAGGCATTCAGTACAGTGGGGCAGTCACCTGACTACAGGTCAGCCTTGCAATGCAATAAAATAATATAAGTGCAAAATACAGACTGTAGCCCATTAAAAAAAAATTTTTTAAATAAAGCAAAAACAGGTTCATTTCCTGGCACCACAACTTTATTTAATGACGTAATTGTAACATGCATTTACTGTAGCCAGCAAATGAAAATACAGCCTGCAATAATGACACTTGTCATTAGTCTATGTTTCTATAGTTTTTAGAAAAATGTAATTTGTATCATCAAACAATAATTGAATCTGTGGTAAATGTTGACACATAATTACAGATTTGCATCTGTAAATGAGAGCAAAAAAATGTAAGCCCAAAAAATTGGTGGGGGGCACCCACTTCTGTATTAGCTTAGGGCGGCTACCACCCTGAATCAGGCCCTGTCCTCACCACCGGAATCCAGATCCAGATCGAGCTGCAGCTGCCATTTTGTTGCACGCTGCTCCGCTTTCCTCTCCACTCTGCAGCCCTCCTGCTGCAGGGAAGAAGCCATGTCTTCTGTGGCAGACCCCGCAGGTCCCTGACTGCTACATTTCTTCCAGCATCACCCGCCGGACTGCAGGAACGCACATCAGTGCTCTGGGACACAGTTCGACGGCCATCTTGGGAACTGCGTCCGCCGGCTCCGTCCCCGCTAGTACTGCGATGGTCGCTGTCTGTTTAGAAGGAGTGCCATTGGGGTAAGAGGACTTGTCATCTCCCTCCTCTGTTCTACGTGACTGCTGTGGTCCTCATAGCTGGTGAGACATGCTGTCTCTGATTCTGGACTACTGCCCCTGCAATCTGCAGCACTACTGATTACCCCTTCTCATCCTTTGTGAAGATTCCTGATTCCTACATCCCCTGTATCAAACTCACCTCCCTGATACTGCTCGTTATCATGGAGAAGTATGTGGCAAAGGCTCCTAAGGGCTCTAAGGGCACACAGGCTAAGAATAAAGCAGGAGACAAAGATAAATTTGTGCACTCTGATCAATCATCTGCCCCTGCATGATCTGCATCGCAAAGAAGGACTGATACTGTGGATATACTGGTTGAAGCTGAAAAATATAGCTCCCTCTCTGTTCAGAGGGCTAAAGAGATCTTGGATATAATTTCACCCCTCTTGGATTCCAAATACCAAATTAATAGCCCCACAAAAGGAGGCTATTGATTCTGCTGCGGTACAAATCTCGCAACACGCCAAACGTCTTACGGAAGCGGAAGATCACATTTCCACACTGGAGGATGACCTACATGAGGTTAAATCACAACTGCAGGCTCAAGATTCTAATCTAGCAGCTCTAAACAACAAAATTGAACATTTAGAAAAATGCAATAGGAGGAACAATGTGCGCCTCATTGGCCTCCCGGAATCGTTTCGCCCTAAAGATCTTCTGATCCTGGTCTCCAAATAGCTTCCTGAGTCATTGGGTGTCTCTTCGTTACCCTCCTCGCGCATGGTGGACTGGGAACACCGTATTGGTCCTGAGCAGTGTCGGACTGGGGCATGAAGGGCCCACCGGGGGAATGCAGTGGTAGGTGCCCATGTTTAGGGGTGTGGCCAGCCACCACATTAGTGTGCCTAACTATTAGAGAGTGCATGGACTGGTCCCCTTGATAAATATAGTAAATACTAATCTGGTACAGTATCATGCATGCACTAGCAGTAACAGCAATGTACTGTAGAAAATACACCATTGTCCTGTGCAGTATAATGTAAAACATGTATACGTATATAAGTGCACAGTCCGGAACCTGATCCCTAGAGGAAGAGGGGAAGGGGCAGGCAGTGGGGCCCACCGGCGGTTTCCCCTGTACCCCTGTGGACCAGTCCAACCCTGGTCCTGAGGCGCAGTCCTCGCAACAACAACCCAGACTGGTAATCTTCAAATTGCTGAACTATATTGATACAGTGAAGATCCTGGAGGCCTATCGCAAAAACGGCAACCTTTGCTTCGAAGGATCAAAATGACTCCTTTTTCAAGAGTTCTCCTTATAAGTCTCATCTCGCGAATTCTCTCCAGTCTGCAAGGAACTTTTTTCAAGGGACATCCGCTTCACTCTTTTATACCCTGCAAAACTGAGAGTCATCCATGACAGCAAACCATGCTACTTTGATACTCCTGGTGCAGTCCGGAACTTTCTTGATTCTTTATCCACGACTTCTCCACGCTCGCATATGAACAATACTGACTGACCCTCACATGGATTGGTAAGTATCGATTTGCCATGCATCTTTCTTCACTGTATTTATGCTTGCAACGTTAATGTTACTCAATATTGTTCTGTTAACATTTATACTGTTGTTAAACTGGGGCGCCTTTAATGTGCCTTGGACGGCAGGGTGGAGTGGGAACACTGGCTCCTTTTTTTTTTTATTTCTTTTTGTTTACTTTTTTTTCTATTCTTTTCCATATCTTATTCTTATTGCGACAGTTTGCTGGACTGTCAGTTTGGGTTCGAAAAATGTCAAAAAATGTTGACAGGTTGCACTTGCTATTTCACTTTGCAATTATTCCACGTCCTGAGACACTATCCTTTTTTGTTTTATGTTTAACACATTCTGGTCTGATAACTCTTTGTACTCCTTCCCCTGCTTGTTGGGACAGGTGGCCATCTTAGTCTCAATAGACTGGTTATTGGTTGATGACTGCGACGTCTACTGACAATGTCTCCGCCACTACAACCAAAAGCTCTCTTAAACTAGTCTCTTGGAATGTGGAAGGGTTGAGATCCCCTGTTAAGCGGAAAAAGGTTTTAAAACACTTAAAGAGATTTCGTCCTGATGTGGTGTTTTTGCAGGAAACACACTGAAAATTCACTGTCCCCAATACCAGAGCCGACCTTAGGCATAGGCAAACTAGACAAATGCCTAGGGCATTTGGTATGTCTAGGGGCACAAGCAGCTTCTGCTGATTAAAATGATATGTGGTATGCCTATATTCTGTGTGTGACTGTGGCTGTACGTGCATATGAAATGCTACATTACAGTATATTGCTAGAAATCACTGTAACGTAGCATTTTGTATGCAGATACAGTCACAGTCGCACACAGAATATAGGCATGCCACATATCATTTTAATCAGCAGAAGCTGCTTGTGCATCCTAGCCACATAGTAATGCAAAGAAGACGCATTTTCATTAAAAAAGGCACCTGGCATTAGCAGAGCTGCCAACTGACTCATGCAGGCATCTCCTGCTGCATGGCGTATTGAGGCAAGATGTATGAGGACAAATCTCTATCCAAGCAGAGGCAGAAGTCACAGTGTGTTAGCAGCCATGTGAGTGCTGTGTGCGGGTGGGTTGGTTGTGCAGTAGTGTTTGGCATATGTGTAAAGGGCATTATGTGTGTCATGTATAAATGCAGTAAAATGTGCGGCAAATGTGTAAGTGGCACTATGTGTGTCATTATGTGTATAAGTGCACTAATAATGTGCAGCATATGTGAAAGGGACATTATGTGTGTCATTGTGTGTATAAGGGCATTACTAATGTGTGGCATATGTGTAAAGGACATTATTTGTATAAGGGCTTTAATAAAGGTTGACATAATGTGTAAGGGGCGATACTGTGTGGTATTATGTGTATAAATGCATTACTGTGTGGCATTATGTGTATAAGGTGCTCTACTGTGTGGCATAACGTATAGAAAGGGCAATACTGTGTGGTCTACTGTGAATAAAGAGCAAATTAGTGTGATGTAATGTGAATAAGGGGCACTACTGTGAGGAGTAACATTTATAAGGTAAAGTGGTACTACTGTGTGATGTAAGGTGAATTAGGGACACTATCACATGATAAAATGTGAATAAAGTTACACTACTGTGTGGCGTAACTTGAATTGAGGGTACTATTGTGTGGCCATGCCACTTCCCAGCAAGAACACACCTCTTTTTGAGCTGTGTGCCGAATTTGCACACTGTTCCTATTTAAAATACAGGGGGTAGGAGCACCAAAATGAGGACTGCAATGGGTGAGGGGTGATGGTGCTGGGAAAAGGGTGCTGGGTCAGAGGCTGAACTAGCGGTGGTGCTAGGGGGCACCAGCCAAGATCTTGCCTAGGACATCATATTGGTTAGGGCCGGCTCTACACAATACAGTAAGGGATACCTGGGTTTGTGATTATAGATGTGCCTCTTTTACCACTGAAATTCATGGGGTGTTGCTCTTCATAAAACCTTGCCCTATGAGATTAAAGATGAATCGATAGACCTTGAGGGGAGATTTTTGTGTCTAAAAATTAATATTGAACTGTTTACTTTACCCTGCATCTACTCCCCTACGGCTCAGAATGCACTGTTTTTCTTGGACCTTTTTGCTAATTTACAGGGTTGGATGGAAGGCTCCTCGGTTTTAGGGCGAGACTTAAATGTAGTTCTTGATTCCTCCTTAGATGTTTCAGGTGGACCCAGGCAGGCGGGTTTAGGAGGACTGGCCCTCCCTCTTTATCACTGCTAATTGACTCCCTACAATTGTTAGACCCTTGGCACCTTTTCTCGGGAATATTCCTTCTTTTCACATCCCCATAAATTATTTTCCCGCCTGGATTATTGGTTGTTGTCAAACTCACTGTTACACAGGGTCAAGAACTCGACCATAGCTGATATTCTTCTCTAGGATCATGCCCCCACCCTACCCAAGGTCTTGAATTTCTGACCCAAGCAGGCCTCACTCCTCTTACTGCAGAAAATAGAAAAGCCTTAATCTCTCCCATCACTGACGTGGAAATTGAGGCGGTTACTGGGAAGACCCCTGGACCTGATGGTCTCTCTGCCGCATATTATAAACTCCTCTCCCCTGAATTACAGCCACACCTTTCCAAACTATATAATTCCATTCTCACTGGTAATCCTGCACCTCCAGATTTTAACATTGCCTGGGTAATTGTCCTACCCAAACCTAATAAAGACCAAACTTTAGTCTCTTCATATAGACCAATTTCTCTTTTGAATTAAGACTTTAAGATTTTTACAAAAATTATTGCTTCCCGTCTCCAGTTAATTTTGCCTAAATTATTACACCCAGCTCAGACGGGTTTTATTCGTAATAGACACTCAATCCTCAATGTCCGTTTACTATTGGCAGCAATGATTAAAACACATAATTCTCTGGAGAAGGAGAACATAGTTCTTAGCTGTTATGCTGATAAGGCATTCAATAGGGTTTCTTGGGCCCATTTAACCAGAATTCTTCAACTTCAGGAATTTGGGCCTGAATTTCTGCATGTTTTTCGTGAATTATACCGGCAACCACTGATTTATCTAACCATTAATATGCACAATACTCGCTATTTTACTTTGTTTCGTGGTACAAGACAGGGCTGTTCTTTATCCCCACTTTTGTTTAATCTGGCATTAGATCCCCTTTTTAGACATTTTCTAAAGGAATACAGATGGAGCGGAATTAGGTTAACCCATTCAGAACTCAAATTTTTGGCATTTGCAGACAATATTTTGCTTTACTTTAATAACCCTCACACAGCAGTCCTGCATTTACTTTGCATTCTAGACTCATTTGAAAAGGTATCTGGGTTCAAAATTAATCATTGCAAAACTGAAGCCTTGGCTTTTTTTTCTTCAGCTTAATCTGGATGGGGTATCTCCTTTCCATTTCACTGGGCTACTAGAGACTATTAACTATCTAAATATAAAAATTCCAAATAATCCCTCCAAATTATATGCCTCAAATTATCCTCCACTCCTCGCTAGAAATTATATTGACTTCGCTAAATGGGCCCAACTTCCTCTAACATACATCAGCCTACGCCATTTATACAAAATGGTTTGCTTTCCACGATTTCTGTATGTATTGCTCCCTATAATCCCACCCAAATGTGTGTTTACGCAACTGAACAAAGCTTTGTCCAAATTTATTTGGGCAGGCAAGTGCCCAAGGGTTTGCTTATTCAAATTGCAGCAAATTTGGGAGGGTTGAATATACCCTGTCTTAGATCCTTAACTCTAGCAGCAAATTACAGAATAGCTTTAGATTGGCTAGAAGGCTGTAATACTTATGTGAATCGTGACTTAGAACAATCCTTTGTACCACAATGGAATTAGATGTCTCTCCTTTACACAGCGCCACACTTAATGCCCCAATTATTAAAGACAATGATGTAATATCATCTACTTGCATGGCATGGCGAGCGGTACATAATATCACGGTTTACCTCTTTATTTTTACTTTTATGGGGCAACCCTAACTTCACACTTCGCACTACAACTCCAATATTTCATAGATGGCATGAAGGGGGACTACGCTATGTTTATCAATTTTTACAAGCAGAAACCTTGGTTCTTCTCACACATTCACAAATACAAGAGAAATTTCCGTCACTGGTAATTCCCCTATTCCCTTTCCTATAAGCATGTAGCTATATACAAAAGATTTTATCTTCTGTAACTAATACGGATAAAGATTGTGTATTAGATAATGCTTTCAGAGGGTGATCCAAGGGTCCAATCACTGCTTAACTTAGAGTCAGGAAATGTGGGATTGATACGATGGAAGGCGGAATTCCCTGAACTCACCCTGAAATCTATCTTAGATGGCAATATAAAGTTGGATAAACAACTGGCCTCGGCCTCTTACACTGAGATGCACTAAAAAATCCTACATAGGTCTTATTTCACACCCAAATTGAAGTTTCTTATTGGGGACGCCCCTAACTCAGGTTGTTACAAATGTGCATTCCCAGATGCAGATATGGGGGTCATTCCGAGTTGATCATAGCTGTGCTAAATTTAGCAAAGCTACGATCGTAAACTCCAACATGCGGGGGGACGCCCAGCACAGGGCTAGTCTGCCCCGCATGTCAGTGCCGGCCCCCCCGCACAAATACAAAAGCATCGCACAGAGGCGATGCCTTTGTATCTGTAGAGTAACTCCCGGCCAGTGCAGCTCCTGCGGCTGGCCGGGAGTTGTGTCTCGCTGCCGCTGGCCGCAGCGGCTGCGTGATACGTCATGCAGCCGCCACGCCCCCCCCAACGGTTCAGGCCACGCCTGCATTGGCTGGACTGCGCCTACTAAACGGCGGCTTAACGCCGCCGTTCAGCCCCCTCCCGCCCAGCGAATGCCTCTGTCTCAGAGGCGATCGCTGGGCACCGACGACTGCCATGCGCCGGCGCACTGCGGCGCCGGTGCATGCACAGTTCTGACCCGATCGCTGCGCTGCGACAAACTGCAGCGAACGAACGGGTCGGAATGACCCCCTAAGTCCATTACCTATGGTCCTGCCCAAAAGTACAAACCTTATGGCAAATACTTCAAAAGTATATTGTTACTGACCTGCACATTCAATTCACTGTTGATAAATCTTGGGCTTTTTGGGGAATTTACCTCAAATCTTCTTCCAATATATCTAAAGGGAATTGCATCCTAAATAATAAATTGGCCACAGATATAAAAAAAAAACCCTGTTCTTTGCCAATGGGTATTCCCTGATCATGTCCCTATCTCATTGCTGTACCCTTGTATTTCATACCTGTTCTCTATAGTGATGAGCGGGTTCGGATCCTCGGAATCCGACCCGCCCGAACTTCACCTTTTTTTTACACGGGTCCGAGCGACTCGGATCCTCCCGCCTTGCTCGGTTAACCCGAGCGCGCCCGAACGTCATCATCCTGCTGACGGATTCTCGCGAGACTCGGATTCTATATAAGGAGCCGCGCGTCGCCGCCATTTTCACACGTGCATTGAGATTGATAGGGAGAGGACGTGGCTGGCGTCCTCTCCGAGTCCGTTGTATTATATTAGAACTTAGTTAGTTTTAATTGTGGGGAGGATTGGGGACGGGGAGCAGCTGTTAGGGAGTACAGTGCAGGGTTTTGAGTTTAATCCGTTGTTTCTCTGCCTGAAAAAAAAAACGCTCCACCATATCTGTGCTCACTCAGTGTGCTGCACTGCTGCATGATATATCTGTGCTGAGTGCACTGCTCACACTGCCTAATTGTGGGGACTGGGGAGCAGTTATAGCAGGAGTACAGTGCACAGTTTTGCTGACAGTGACCACCAGTCCAGTATACGTTTGTCTGCCTGAAAAACACTGTGGTGTTTTTTTTTTTCTTTCTTCATGCTAGTTTGTTTAGCAGTCTGCTGACACTGCAGTGTCCACCAGGTCCGTTATACAGTATATTATATATATAATTAAGCACTAAGCAGCAGTACGGTAGGCCACGGCTGTACCTACCTCTGTGTCGACTCGTCACTCGTCGTCCATAAGTATAAGTAATACTATCCATCCATCTACATTGTATACCTGTGGTGTTTTTTTTTCTTTCTTCATACTAGTTTAGCAGTCTGCTGCTGACACTGTCCACCAGGTCCGTTATACAGTATATTATATTTATATATAAGCACTAAGCAGCAGTACGGTAGGCCACGGCTGTACCTACCTCTGTGTCGTCACTCGTCGTCCATAAGTATAAGTAATACTATACTATCCATCCATCTACATTGTATACCTGTGGTGTTTTTTTTTCTTTCTTCATACTAGTTTAGCAGTCTGCTGCTGACACTGTCCACCAGGTCCGTTATACAGTATATTATATTTATATATAAGCACTAAGCAGCAGTACGGTAGGCAACGGCTGTACCTACCTCTGTGTCGTCACTCGTCGTCCATAAGTATAAGTAATACTATACTATCCATCCATCTACATTGTATACCTGTGGTGGCTTTTAGTTGTGCGCAAAATATGGAGAACAAAAATGTGGAGGTTAAAAAAATAGGGAAAGATCAAGATCCACTTCCACCTCGTGCTGAAGCTGCTGCCACTAGTCATGGCCGAGACGATGAAATGCCATCAACGTCGTCTGCCAAGGCCGATGCCCAATGTCATAGTACAGAGCATGTAAAATCCAAAACACAAAAGATCAGTAAAAAAATGACCCAAAAATCAAAATTAAAAGCGTCTGAGGAGAAGCGTAAACTTGCCAATATGCCATTTACGACACGGAGTGGCAAGGAACGGCTGAGGCCCTGGCCTATGTTCATGGCTAGTGGTTCAGCTTCACATGAGGATGGAAGCACTCATCCTCTCGCTAGAAAAAAGAAAAGACTTGCGGCAAAAGCACAGCAAAGAACTGTGCGTTCTTCGAAATCACAAATCCCAAAGGAGAGTCCAATTGTGTCGGTTGCGATGCCTGACCATCCCAACACTGGACGGGAAGAGCTTGGGCCTTCCACCATTTGCACGCCCCCTGCAAGTGTTGAAAGGAGCACCCGCAGTCCAGTTCCTGATAGTGAAATTGAAGATGTCAGTGTTGAAGTACACCAGGATGAGGATATGGGTGTTGCTGGCGCTGGGGAGGAAATTGACAAGGAGGATTCTGATGGTGAGGTGGTTTGTTTAAGTCAGGCACCCGGGGAGACACCTGTTGTCCGTGGGAGGAATATGGCCATTGACATGCCTGGTGAAAATACCAAAAAAATCAGCTCTTCAGTGTGGAAGTATTTCAACAGAAATGCGGACAACAGGTGTCAAGCCGTGTGTTGCCTTTGTCAAGCTGTAATAAGTAGGGGTAAGGACGTTAACCACCTCGGAACATCCTCCCTTATACGTCACCTGCAGCGCATTCATAATAAGTCAGTGACAAGTTCAAAAACTTTGGGCGACAGCGGAAGCAGTCCACTGACCAGTAAATCCCTTCCTCTTGTAACCAAGCTCGCGCGGACCACACCACCAACTCCCTCAGTGTCAATTTCCTCCTTACCCAGGAAAGCCAATAGTCCTGCAGGCCATGTCACTGGCAAGTCTGACGAGTCCTCTCCTGCCTGGGATTCCTCCGATGCATCCTTGAGTGTAACGCCTACTGCTGCTGGCGCTGCTGTTGTTGCTGCTGGGAGTCGATCGTCATCCCAGAGGGGAAGTCGGAAGACCACTTGTACTACTTCCAGTAAGCAATTGACTGTCCAACAGTCCTTTGCGAGGAAGATGAAATATCACAGCAGTCATCCTGTTGCAAAGCGGATAACTGAGGCCTTGACAACTATGTTGGTGTTAAACGTGCGTCCGGTATCCGCCGTTAGTTCACAGGGAACTAGACAATTTCTTGAGGTAGTGTGCCCCCGTTACCAAATACCATCTAGGTTCCACTTCTCTAGGCAGGCGATACCGAGAATGTACACGGACGTCAGAAAAAGACTCACCAGTGTCCTAAAAAATGCAGTTGTACCCAATGTCCACTTAACCACGGACATGTGGACAAGTGGAGCAGGGCAGACTCAGGACTACATGACTGTGACAGCCCACTGGGTAGATGTATTGCCTCCCGCTGCAAGAACAGCAGCGGCGGCACCAGTAGCAGCATCTCGCAAACGCCAACTCGTTCCTAGGCAGGCTACGCTTTGTATCACCGCTTTCCAGAATAGGCACACAGCTGAAAACCTCTTACGGCAACTGAGGAAGATCATCGCGGAATGGCTTACCCCAATTGGACTCTCCTGGGGATTTGTGACATCAGACAATGCCAGCAATATTGTGAGTGCATTACATCTGGGCAAATTCCAGCACGTCCCATGTTTTGCACATACCTTGAATTTGGTGGTGCAGAATTATTTAAAAAACGACAGGGGCGTGCAAGAGATGCTGTCGGTGGCCAGAAGAATTGCGGGCCACTTTCGGCGTACAGGCACCGCGTACAGAAGACTGGAGCACCACCAAAAACACCTGAACCTGCCCTGCCATCATCTGAAGCAAGAGGTGGTAACGAGGTGGAATTCAACCCTCAATATGCTTCAGAGGATGGAGGAGCAGCAAAAGGCCATTCAAGCCTATACATCTGGCCATGATATAGGCAAAGGAGGTGGAATGCACCTGTCTCAAGCGCAGTGGAGAATGATTTCAACGTTGTGCAAGGTTCTGCAACCTTTTGAACTTGCCACATGTGAAGTCAGTTCAGACACTGCCAGCCTGAGTCAGGTCATTCCCCTCATCAGGCTTTTGCAGAGGAAGCTGGAGGCATTGAAGGAGGAGCTAAAACATAGCGATTCCGCTAGGCATGTGGGACTTGTGGATGGAGCCCTTCATTCGCTTAACCAGGATTCACGTGTGGTCAATCTGTTGAAATCAGAGCACTACATTTTGGCCACCGTGCTCGATCCTAGATTTAAAACCTACCTTGGATCTCTCTTTACGGCAGACACAAGTCTGCAGAGGTTCAAAGACCTGCTGGTGACAAAATTGTCAAGTCAAGCGGAACGCGACCCGTCAACATCTCCTCCTTCACATTCTCCCGCAACTGGGGGTGCAAGGAAAAGGCTACGAATTCCGAGCCCACCCGCTGGCGGTGATGCAGGGCAGTCTGGAGCGACTGCTGATGCTGACATCTGGTCCGGACTGAAGGACCTGCCAACGATTACTGACAAGTCGTCTACTGTCACTGCATATGATTCTCTCACCATTGAAAGAATGGTGGAGGATTATATGAGTGACCGCATCCAAGTAGGCACGTCAGACAGTCCGTACGTATACTGGCAGGAAAAAGAGGCAATTTGGAGGCCCTTGCACAAACTGGCTTTATTCTACCTAAGTTGCCCTCCCTCCAGTGTGTACTCCGAAAGAGTGTTTAGTGCCGCCGCTCACCTTGTCAGCAATCGGCATACGAGGTTACTTCCAGAAAATGTGGAGAAGATGATGTTCATTAAAATGAATTATAATCAATTCCTCCATGGAGACATTCACCAGCAGCAATTGCCTCCAGAAAGTACACGAGGACCTGAGATGGTGGATTCCAGTGGGGACGAATTAATAATCTGTGAGGAGGGGGATGTACACAGTGAAAGGGGTGATGAATCGGACGATGATGATGAGGTGGACATCTTGCCTCCGTAGAGCCAGTTTGTGCAAGGAGAGATTGATTGCTTCTTTTTTGGTGGGGGCCCAAACCAACCAGTCATTTCAGTCACAGTCGTGTGGCAGACCCTGTCGCTGAAATGATGGGTTCGTTAAAGTGTGCATGTCCTGTTTATACAACATAAGGGTGGGTGGGAGGGCCCAAGGACAATTCCATCTTGCACCTCTTTTTTCTTTCATTTTTCTTTGCGTCATGTGCTGTATTTTTTTGAAGGGCCATCCTGCGTGACACTGCAGTGCCACTCCTAGATGGGCCAGGTGTTTGTGTCGGCCACTAGGGTCGCTTAGCTTAGTCACACAGTTACCTCATTGCGCCTCTTTTTTTCTTTGCGTCATGTGCTGTTTGGGGAGTATTTTTTTGAAGGGCCATCCTGCGTGACACTGCAGTGCCACTCCTAGATGGGCCAGGTGTTTGTGTCGGCCACTAGGGTCGCTTAACTTAGCCATCCAGCGACCTCGGTGCAAATTTTAGGACTAAAAATAATATTGTGAGGTGTGAGGTGTTCAGAATAGACTGAAAATTAGTGGAAATTATGGTTATTGAGGTTAATAATACTATGGGATCAAAATAACCCCCAAATTCTATGATTTAAGCTGTTTTTTAGGGTCTTTTGAAAAAAACACCCGAATCCAAAACACACCCGAATCCGACAAAAAAAATTCGGTGAGGTTTTGCCAAAACGCGTCAGAACCCAAAACACGGCCACGGAACCGAACCCAAAACCAAAACACAAAACCCGAAAAATTTCAGGTGCACATCACTAGTTCTCTATGGACTGGACGAATACCACACTCCAGAAGGATAAATTAACAGGGCAATATTTAGATATTTGGCTTCCTTATGTATGTATGTATATTGCCACCCTTACGGAAATGTTTTCAATTTACAACCTGGTACAATAGGGAAGTGCTTGATTCAGGTGCTCCATTTTGAACCTGGCCGGGATGTGTTCTTTCTCTACACAAAATGTGCACTCTATTTGTGTTCCTATGTATTTGCTACTACTGCATCTTATATTAGGTATTTGCCATTGCAAATGTATGTCTGGTCTTGTTTGAAAATGTGTTCTGTTATTCATTTTGTCTCTATATGTATTGTGTCTTGGACATGTACTTTTGATTTACTGCTGAAACCTTTCAATAAAAACTTTTGGGGGGAAATGGAATTGGTATATATCTCACACAGAAGATTGGCTCTATTACCCTTTCCAGACAGAAATGTCTGAAAATCACAGCTTTTACCCAGCATTTGAGTGCCGGGTAGTTTTGCCGATCCCTGCCTGATCTCCCTTTCACACAGGGAAGAAATTTACCGGGTGAAGCATGTCCGTTCTGAAGCAGTTCTGAAGCAGTTCTGCCCGGTATTTTGCAGATCAACCCGGGTGATTGAAATTCCCGGGTTTCTGACCCTGGTAAATTCCTGGATCGAAGTCACGGGGATTTCAATCCAGGTTGACCCTTTCACACAGAAAAAGGACCGGAGTTTATCGGTAAATTTGACTTTCTGTGTGAAAGGGGCATAAGTGAGAATTACAATGCGTGAGAGGATAGGTGATTGGACTAAAATATGGGGCAGCCTATAACTTGAAACATAAAGCCTATAACTTGAAATGTCCCTAAGGATATGGTAATGCCCACATCGTGACCTGCTAGTCATGGCTATGCCATCATCATGATGTAGACACAAATCGGAAATGCTGGGAGATGCAGTGAATAGATTGAGTATAATAGATAATGGAAACTGGTAAATATAGAATAGCACTGTAATACCCCTTTCACACAGAGGATTCTACCCAGTAATTTGGCGGGTCAACCCGGGTCGTTTTCTGTGTGAAAAGGTCAACCCGGGTTTGAATTTCCCAGGACTTTGACCTAGGAATTTACCAGGGTCGGAGACCCGGGAATTTCAACCTGGGTTGAACCTTTCACATAGAAGAATTACCCATGTTGATCAACAAATTACCAGATAGAACTGCTTCCCCTGGGAATTTAGTTTCCCATGTGAAAGGGGGTCAGGCTGTGTCCGGTGAAGCGACCCGGCACTGAAATACCAGGTAAAAGCCGTGAATTTCAGATGTTTCTGTCTAAAAAGGATTGTAAGCAATAAAACTTCAGAATAGGTGATACATAGAGCAGCAAAATGTAGACAACCTCAGCTAAGATACAGAGGCATACAATAATAGAGATAACACTTAAATAACCTCAGGACTGTAATGAGAAAGAGGGGTTGCGAAATATAGAAGCTAAGTCCAGCAACAAGACCCCCCTCCCCCCCTGCATTTTCCAATAGGGACATAAGGTGCATGCTTTGCGGGGAAGCAGTATGACAAAATTGATCCCAGAGAAAGCGCATGCTGTGATGCCCCTTCCCATACACACACACACACACACACACACACACACACACACACACACACACACACACCTATCCTATCTATCTATCTATCTATCTATCTATCTATCTATCTATCTATCTATCTATCTATCTATCTATCTATCTATCTATCATTTCAATATACTGCCACACCCAGGACTCAAACCCACAACCTGCTGCATCCCAGAAAAACACCCCTCTCACAGAGCCACTTGATCTAGCATAATAACAATGAGATTTATAACTATATGAAACTACCTGTACCCCATAAAAAATAAATAACACCATAATCGAGCAGATCCATGCAGCGGTGGCTCAGAGTTCGGCACCAGCTCTGCAGAAATTACTGCACATACACAGTACAGAAATCACAGTGCCAGAGTCTACCTTGCAAGCATTCCAGTGAGAGCGGGGGAGTGTCGTATGGAAACTGCATAGGGCCCCATGATGGTAGACACCGTGGCTGAACCCAGGTAATGGGGGGCATGTCCTAATGTAAGGGGGTGTGACCATACCTCCTTACAAAAAAATTAAAAATAGTATTTATGGCGCCATGCACGCTATTGGGGGGCGCCATACTTTGTGGGGTAAGAAATCACCTGCATACAAACCAGCCAACCAAACTCCTGATCAACTTCCAGGACTTTTCCTGTGTCTCCAGTGGTGAAAGTATGGCAACAGCCACACCTCCCACTCTCCTGCTGCCCATTATCGCTGCTTCTGGCTCTCCCTACATGCTGCGGTCACTGTAACCGCCATTCAGCGCCGGCTGCTATATGCCCACTGCAACCTTGTGCCAAAGCTCCCCCTCTATGGCAGTCCGGCAGCGCAGCAGCATGAGCACCCCGCTCAACCCGATCCACATCTCCCGCCCTGCAGAGGCTCAATGACCGGGTGCGGAGTAGGGTTGCCACCTCATCCCTTTAATCCTGGAGACCTATGAATATTACAGGTTCTGTGGCTGATTAAATTCAAGCCTGCATTTCACCTGGTTTTAATCAGCCACAAAACCTGTGTAAATCACAGGTCTCCAGGATTAAAGGGATGAGGTGAAAACCCTAGTGCGGAGCCTGCAGCCGAACAGGAGGAGGTGCGCAGCCTGGAGGTCAGCGGCCTGAAGTAGCTCTACAGGACTGAGCTGACGAACGCACGGCAGATCCTGGAGGGCACCACCTGGGAGAGAGCCAAGCTCTCTCACCCCCTCCCCTGGACAGATGATATGGGTGAGGCATTTGGGTAGGATAAGAAGCACCAGCCTGGGACAGATGATATGGGGGCATTTGGGTAGGGTAAGAGCAGTCCAAGGAAAGATTTCCGTCTTCTCTCTCCCAGCTGCTCTTAGTGAAGTCTCATACAGCTGCTAGTAACTTGGTATGAGGAGAAAAGGCCCCAAACCTTTGTGTTACCCTCTTCCCTAGTAGTCTGTCACCATCTCTGGGGGGTACTCTCCCGCTTTGTGACACTCATCAGCGTATTTATGTAGGTATCCCTGATCTGTGAGACATGAGACTGATCGAGAGAGAGCCAAGCTGGGGGCAGTTGCTGGCGCAACTCAGCTACTGGGTCCCTAGTGTGATCCTCCCAGCTCCTCCAGGGCTGCCACAGGGGATTTGTCTGTGGCGATAGTGCTGCTGCTGCACCCCCTGGTGCACGGCCAGTGTTGCAGGTGAGTGCCTGTTCCACTTCACATAGTGTTCCTCCTGTGTGGTCCACGCTGTCTCCTACTCCCCCCCACTCTACCTCCTGTGTCCACTACTCTCCCCCCTGTGTCCCCTACCCTCCTCCCTGTGGCCCCACTCTTCCCACTGTGTCCCCCACTCTCCCCACTGTGTCAACTAATCTCCCCTCTGTGTGCCCTACTCTCCTCCCTGTGTGCCCTACTCTCCCCACGGTGGCCCCACTCTCCCCCCTGTGTCCCCACTCTAATCCCTTTGGATTTTCTTAAGATATGTACACAGGGGGGCAAAAAAGTATTTGGACAGCCACCGATTGTGCACGTTGACCCACTTAAAAAGATGAAAGAGGTCTGTAATTTTCATCATAGGTACACTTCAACTGTGAGAGACAGAATCTAAAAAGAAAACTAGGAAATCACATTGTATTATTTTTAAAAAAAAAATTGTATATTCTTGCGGAAAATAAATATTTGGACAATCAAAAAGTTTAACTCAATACTTTGTAATATAACCTCAGTTGGCAATTACAGAGGTCAAACGTTTCCTGTAGTTCTTGACCAGGTTTGCACACAATGTAGCAGATATTTTGGCCCATTCTTCCATGCAGATCTTCTCTAGATCTGTCATGTTTTGGGGCTGTCGCTGGGCAACACGGACTTTCAACTCCCTCCACAGATTTTCTATTGGGTTGAGGTCTGGAGACTGTCTAGGCCACTCCAGAACCTTGAAATGCTTCTTACGGAGCCACTCCTTAGTTTCCCGGGTGGTGTGTTTGGGGTCATTGTCATGCTGGAAGACCCAGCCACGTTCCATTTTCAATGCTCTTACTGAGGGAAGGAGGTTTTTGCCCAAAATCTCACGATACATGGCCCCATTCATCCTCTCCTTAGTACGGAATAGTCGTCCTGTCCTCTTTGCAGAAAAGCAGCCCCAAAGCATGATGTTTACACCCCCATGCTTCACAGTGGGATTGGTGTTCTTGGGATGCCATTCATCATTCTTCTCCCTCCAAACATGGCGAGTGGAGTTTATACCAAAAAGTTTGATTTTGCGCTCATCTGACCACATTACATTCTCCCAATCCTCCTCTGGATCACCCAGATGGTCACTGGCAAACATTAGACGGGCCTGGACATGTGCTGGTTTAAGCAGGGGGACCTTTCAGGTGCTGCAGGATTTCAATCCATGATGACGTAGTGTGTTACTAATGGTAACCTTTGTGACTGTGGTCCCAGCTCTCTTGAGGTCATTGACCAGGTCCCCCCGTGTAGTTCTGGGCTGATTCCTCACCGTTCTCAAGATCATTGCTACCCCACGAGGTGAGATCTTGCATGGATTCCCAGGTCGAGGGAGATTGTCAGTGATCTTGTATTTCTTCCATTTTTTAATAATTGCGCCAACAGTTGATCTCTTCTCACCAAGCTGCTTGCCTATTGTTGAGTAGCTCATCCCAGCCTTGTGCAGCTCTACAATTTTGTCCCTGTTGTCCTTAGACAGCTCTCTGGTCTTGGCCATAGTGGAGAGGTAGCAGTCTGACTGTTTGAGGGTGTGGACAGGTGTCTTTTATACAGATAACCAATTCAAACAGGTGCCATTAATACAGGTAACGAGTGGAGGATTGAAGAGCTTCTTAAAGAAGAAGTAACAGGTCTGTGAGAGCCAGTAAATTGTTTAAAAATCATACAATGTGATTTCCTGTTTTTTTTTTTCAGATTCTGTCTCTCACAGTTGAAGTGTACCTATGATGGGAATTACAGACCTCTCTCATCTTTTTAAGTGGGTCAACTTGCACAATCGGTGGCTGTCCAAATACTTTTTTGCCCCACTGTATAAGAGGCTCTGTTGTCTGGCGTAACGTGTATTAGGGTCTCTGTTGTCTGGCATAATGTGTATAAGGGTCTCTGTCATCTGGCATAACGTGTATAATGTCTCTGTTGTCTGGCGTAACGTGTATAAGGGTCTCTGTTGTCTGGCATAACGCATATAAGGGTCTCTGTCGTCTGGTGTAACATGTAAAAGGGGCTTTGTTTGGCATGACGTGTATATGAGGCTATGCTTTCTGGCGTTACGCGTATAAGGGGTTCTGCAGTCTGGTGTAACATGTATAAGGGGCTCTGTTGGGTGGCATAGCAAGTATAATGGCCTCTGATGTGTGGTGTAATGTGAATAACCGGCACTACTGTAGATGTGCTATATGGAATGTAAAAGGAATGTTCCCAGACTGACGAGAAATGGATGGTGTGCCATGTTGACACCCCTCACTTTACATGGTCACGGAAGATTTTTTTTCTACTTGCACCACTGTGTATCTCACACCTGAGGACTGTGGTCTAGTAAGAACAGGTAATAAAGGAAAATGAAAATTATTTTATCAAAACTGTTATTATTGCTAGCAGATTCTTTGAAAAGGTTTTTTGAGCTATGGACAGCCCAAATGAAAGGCAACTGAACATAAAGGCTTGCAGAGGCTAAATGAAAGTATTACCGTATTTTTCGGACCATAAGACGCACCTGACCATAAGACGCACCTAGTTTTTAGAGGAGGAAAACAGGAAAAAAAATATTCTGAACCAAATAGTGTAATATAATATTTAATAAACTGAGGGGGGGAAATCACTTTATTATGGCAAATATTTAAGAGTAAACCTTGGCATTTGCTGAAATTGCGGTAGATCTTTACACACACACACACACACACTCTCACTGTAAACACAGGTTCCCCGCGTCCAGCCTGCGTTAACCACTCTGAGAAAGGAAGAGGTGAGGGGGGGGGAGCGGGAGGACTCACTTTATTGCCTGTCACAGCCTGTCAGTTTACGCTGCCCAAAGCACACTACTATGAGGAAGGAATCGGAGGAGGTGAGGGGAGGGAGCGGGGGAGTCACGTGATGCCGGCGCTCTGCTGCCGCGCTCTCAGATGACGGGCTCTGAGATGACGGCAAAGCAGCAGCAGCAGCAGACAGGACCCACCGCTACCCGCACCCGATAACTGCTGCCTCTCCCACCCAGTGCGCTCCCACCCAGCGCATTGAGAGCGCTCCATAAGGTTTTTATGGCTCTGCATATGTACTATTCGGACCATAAGACGCATGTACTTTTCCCCCCACATTTTTGGGGAGAAAAAGTGCGTCTTATGGTCCGAAAAATACGGTAGTTTACAAAAATGAAACACTGCCACATATAATTGTACATCATGGGGGTTATTCAGAGATGGTCGCAGATTTTGACTACTCACATGATGGGGGCTGCCCAGCATGTGTGGAGCTGCCCCGCGATGTGATCGCAATTCAATTGTGATCGCATTGAATAGAAGTTAACCCCTGCCTACACAGCATGGTTGCGTAGGCAGGGGTCCCACTGCTATGTTTCCTATTGCTGGAAATGCAGTTGACGTCATTGGCCGCCCCCGAAAATGGCCATGACACTCCTGTGTTTCCTTCCCTCCTCCCCCCAATGCCCCCTGACACCCGTCGCCTGTGAATCATCCACGGCCTTCAGAACAATCGCAATCATTGCAATCAGCTCTGAATAAGGCTCCATATACTGTATATCTATTAAGGGGCAGATGTACAATGTACAAGATAAATGATAACGAATCTAATTGGCTGCTGTGGACAATACCTCCATTTTTGAATACCTGCATTTTAATTAAACTCAATCTTGAAACTCTGAAGAACAGGAAGTATATTTACCAAAGCTTCTAAAAATAAAAAGTGGTGGTATTGCCCATAGCAACCAATTAGATTCTTTAATTTCCAGGATGCAATAATCTAATTAGTTGCTGTAGGTAACCACAGCCCTTTCTTGGTTCATATCCTACCTATCTAATCTAATCTACTTCTCTGACGCCACCTCCTCATCGCTACCTTTTTTAGTTAGAGTACCGCAATGCTCAGTCTTAAGCTAGGTACACACTGGAATGAATACACGTCAACCCAGATTGCCCGTACACACTGCAGTGATATTAATGAAGTTCGGAGCGATCATGTTCCGCCCTTCATTAGCATAAACAAGGACACTAGCGATATTCCTGGGTTTGATGTGCAGCACATCAAACCTAGCAACTTATGCAAGTGTTCGTGGAAGTGTGCAATCCCGTGTACACACTGAGTGATGTAAGTGATATGTCATTCCAAAATGGCATTTTGGAACAACATCGCTCCAATGCGTACCCAGCTTTAGGTCTTCTGCTCTTGTCAATCTATACCACATCTCTTGACAAACTAATCAGCTTTTTTAGATATAAGATCTGCCTATCTTCCCCAGATTTGTCTCCATCTGTATTAGTCCGTGTCACTGAATGCTTTTCTTACTTTTCATCTTGGATGTCATCTTGCCACATCAAACTTAATATTTTAGTTATATTTCCACCGGCCAATAATAGTTACCATCCTGATATCTCTATCACTTTTGAGAACTCGACATTCAATCCTACCCCACAAGCTCGCAGCCTAGGTGTAATCCTTGACCCTGAACTGTCCTTTGTTCACCACATTTAATCTGTATTCTACCGTATTCAATATAAAATACTTTTACTCACACACAAGGCCATCTCTTTGCTTATCTCAAAATCTCTCAAACCCACCTCTTTTCTCTACTAGATCTACGTCTCTCATCCACAGTCATTATTCGCTCCCATTCACTATAGCAGGACTTTCTTCGGGCTGCACCCACTCTGTGGAATGCCCTAACACGCACAATAAGACTCTCCTCTAGTTTAAACATAGAAACATAAAATTTGACAGCAGATAAGAACCACTCGGCCCATCTAGTCTGCCCCTCCCCCTTTTTTTATACCATATTTTTTATCTCAAACCTTATTTGATCCTCATTTCTTTGTAAGGATATCCTTATGTCTATCCCATGCATGCTTAAATTGCTCTACTGTCTTAGACTCTACCACCTCTGATGAGAGGCTATTCCACTTGTCCACTACCCTTTCTGTGAAGTAATTTTTCCTCAAATTTCCCCTGAACCTCCCCCCCTTCAGTCTCAGTGAATGTCCTTGTGTCCTATTGCTTCTCTTCATTTGGCGAATGTACCCCTCCTGAACTTTGTTAAACCCCTTGATATGTTTGAAAATGTCTATCATGTCCCCGCTTTCCCATCTCTGCTCCTAACTATACATATTGAGATTTCTTAGTCTTTCTGGGTATGTTTTGTGATGTAGGCCATGCACCATTTTAGTTGCTCTTCTTTGTACAGTCTCTAATGTATTAATATCCTTTTGAAAATATGGGCTCCAGAATTGAACACAGTATTCTAGATGAGGCCATACCAAAGATCTATACAGTGGCATTATTACTTCTTTCTTTCTGCTGCTGATTCCTCTCCAGTGCAGCCAAGCATCTGACTAGACTTCCTCATTGTTTTGTTACATTGCTTACCTGCCTTTAAGTCACCTGAAATAGTGACGTCTAGATCCCTTTCCTCCTCAGTAGTTTCCAGTATAGTGCCATTAATAATTAATTTACCCTTTGGATTTTTGAGACCCAAGTGCATGATTTTAAATTTTTTGACATTAAACTGTAATTTTCACACTCTTGACCATCCCTCTAGTCTACCTAGATCCTCACTCATTTGTTTTACCCCACCTGGTGTGTCTACCCTGTTGCATACCATTGTGTCATCTGCAAAAAGGCATACTTTACCTTTAATGCCATTTGCAATGTCACCAAAAAAGATATTAAAAAGCACTGGTCTAAGTACAGATCCCTGGGGTACTCCACTGGTAACATTTCCCTCCTGTGAATGCACTCCATTTACCACAACTCTGTTTTCTATCCTGCAACCAAGATCTTATCCATTTAATAATCCTAGTATCCAATCCCAAGCTTTCAAGTTTATTTAGTAGTCTGCGATGTGGTACAGGGTCAAAAGCCTTACTAAAGTCTAGATAAGCTATATCCACGGCTTTATCCACCTTTATCCATCACTTTAGTCACACAGTCAAAAAAGTCAATAAGATTTGTTTGACATGATCTCCCCCCAAAGAATCCATGCTGTTTAAGATCCTGTAAATTGCTGGATTTGAGATAGTCTGCAATTCTTTCTTTTAAGAGTGTTTCCATCAATTTCCCTACTACTGATCTAAGACTCACTGGTCGGTAGTTGTTTGCCTCTTCCATGCTTCCACTTTTGTGCAGTGGGACTTCGTTCGCTCTTTTCCAGTCCTCTGTAATTACTCCTGTAGCTAATAACTGGTTGAATAATTCTGTCAATGGTGCTACCAGCACCTTTTTAAGTTCTTTTAGTATCTTTGGATGTATCCCATCTAGCCCCATAGATTTGTCCACTTTCAGCTTTGAGAGTTTTGTTAGGACCTTCTCCTCTGTAAATGTACATGTTTCATTTTCCTGAATATCCCTGCAACTTAACTGTAGCCCCTTCCCTTCTCTTTCAGTAGTGAATACTGAGCAAAAATGATTATTAAGAGGATCTACTATTACATTGTCTCCCTCAACAAGACTCCCAGTCTCTGTCTTTAGTTTTATTATTCAGCCTTTTGTTTTTCTCCTTTCACTTATATACCTAAAAAAAACGTTTTGCCTCCTTTACCCACCGACTGGTCCATTTTCTCCTCAGCTTGTGCCTTTGCACATCTGATTACCTTCTTAGTCTCCTTCTGTCTAATAAGATATCTCTCTTTGTCTTCATTATTTTGTGTCTGCTTATATTTCCTAAAAGCCATCCCTTTTGCTTTCACAATATTTGCTACTTCTTTTGCAAACCACACTTGCTTTCTTTTCCTTGTGTTTTTCCTAACACTTTTGAAACAAAGGTCTGTTGCCTTTAATATTGCACTTTTCCCACCTCTCCTGCACTGTTTCCACGTTCCTCCACTCTGCCAAAGAATCGCTTTCACATTTTCCCATCCCTACAAAATCAGCCTTCCTAAAATCCAACACCTTTGTTTTTGTATGGGGTGAGTCAGGCTCTGTTTTTATGCTGAACCATACTGCTTGATGATCAGTGGATCCCAGGTTTTCACCCACTTTTACGTTCGATATTCTGTCTACATTTGTAAGTATTAGGTCTAATATTGCGTCTTTCCGTGTGAGCTCCCTCACCAATTGGTGGAAGGATGCAACCTGAAGGGAATTTAAAATGTCCATACTTTTAGTGGAACTGGCAACAGACACCTCCCAGTTTACATCAGGTAGATTAAAGTCTCCCATGATTATTACCTCTCCTTATAATGCCATTTTAGTTATGTCCTGCAATAGGTACTTGTCTAGTTCCTCTTCCTGCCCTGGTGGCCTGTATATCATGCCAATATGAATAATAGACTTCTCCCCTGTTTCTATGGTCACTCAAGGGCCTCAGTTTTTCTTCAATACTTTGTATTAAGGTAGTATTTATGCTTTTTTACATACATTGCTACCCCTCCTCCAATTTTTCCAATTCTGTCATTCCTAAATAAAGTATATCCCGGTATAGGTTATCGAAGTCATGATTTTCATTGCACCATAGCTCTGTAATTGCCACAATATCTAGATCATCTCTTGTTATTATTGCAATTAGTTCTGGGATTTTATTTCCTACGCTCCTAGCATTTGCACACATAGGTTTTAGAGTTTGGTTTGTACTTTTTCTGTTCCTAGCTATGTTCTTCTCTCTGCCTATGTTTATTGGTTTTTGATCTGAAGCATTGCTGTGGATATGCTTCCTATTCCCTTTGCCTGCAGAAACAATACCTCAGTGTTGGGGGGAGCAGATTGTTTTATCCCTATTTGGTTCACTGCCCCCCTCTGTTAGTTTAAATAGTTCTTGATGAAGCATCCAAATTGTTTAGTTAGTATTCTCATTCCCCTTGAAGACTGGTGCAGGCCGTCACTTTTTTATAAGCTCCTATCTTGCCAGATGGTGTGACTATGGCCTATAAATCTAAATTGATTAAAGGGTTAGAAACACTGGAGTACGAGGAAATGCATACTAGGTTAAATATGTATACACTAGAAAAGAGGCGACTGAGAGGAGACATTATTACAAATATGTAAAGAGTAATTACAAAGAGCTAGCAGTGGATTTGTTTATTAAAAGTACACTGTATAGGATGTGTGGGCACTCGCTGAGGCTAGAGGAGAGAAAATTCCGTACACAACGTAGGAAAGGGTTCTTCACAGTAAGGGCAATTAAGATTTGGAACTCCCTGCCGTAGAAGGTAATAATGGCGGACTCTGTAAATGCATTTAAAAACGGATTGAACAAATTTCTAACTGGAAAATGTATCCAGGGCTATAGCATTGAACATATTGACATTAAGTTATCTGGGAGTGGTAAGATTCATAGGTGTCAATTGGTACTAGACCATTACTCCAGCAGGCGCATTATAATATAAACAGATTAACACAGAATACAGGTTGAACCTGATGGGCATTTTTTCACTGACTATGTAACTATGTAAATCCAAATCTCTCCTCATTGCACCATGTCCTTAGTCAAACATTGAAGTTTCTGATGCAATGAGTTCTGTCTTCCCCTCTGTGTACTGGCAATACTTCTGAAAAAGATACAGTGGTTGCTACCTGGTTCAGAGTAGTCCCTAACTTCCTAAGTTCATCTTTTACGGCCATGAGTTCAGCATTTGCCAGGTCATTTGTCCCTAGGTGGACAATGACATCCACCTCCCCATCTTTTCTTGCTGCCTTCACAATTCTTAGCATGCGCTCTTTTTCCCTTGGAGCTGTGGCTCCAGGTAAGCACCTTACTTGTTTCTCTACCTCATTTTCATTTCCCAGATGTATTCCTCTAATAATGGAATCTGCCAAGAGAAGTGCAGTCCTTTTTGGAGATGCAATTTTTCTGGTGCCTTTCCTGTTCCTATAGTTCGTAGAAGTCCCCATATCGTCCTGTTCTGTAGTGCCTCTATTAGTTATATCTTCCAGCCCTGCAAGAGTAGCATATGAGTTTTGCAGTGTCACAGCTTGTGGGAGGTGTCTGTGTCCCTCTGGGGCTTGGAGATCATGCAATAGATAGTCTCCAGGGATCAGTATGAAATACCACCGCCCGGGATGCCGAACATCAGTATCCCGACATTGGCATCCTGAGCGGTAGAATGCCGGCATGGGGCGAGCACAGCGAAGCCCCTTGCAGGCTCGCTATGCTCACCACGCTGTGGGCTCAGTGGTGAGACAGGTTCTATTCTCCCTCTATGGGTGTCGTGTACACCCATAGAGGGGGAATCACCTGCCTCAGCGGTATACCGGCGGTGGTATGGTGCCCCTGTCAGGATCCCGGTGTCAGTATTGTGACAGCCAGGATCCAGATGAGCTAACCACAAACCAGTCTCCAAACCTTCAACTGATCCCTGAAAACTCACCTCTTCAGGCAAGCTTATAAAATTCCAGAACCACTCACATAACCTTCATAAGATTTCCTAATCAATTATGGCCCTCATTCCAAGTTGATCGCACCAAGCAACTTTTTGCTGCTGGTGCGAACAACTAATCTCTGCATATGGGGGAGTGTATTTTAGCATAGCAGGGCTGCAAATGCTTGTGCAGCCCTGCTATGCTAATAAAGTTTCCTGCAAAACAGGACCAGCCCTGGACATACTTACCCTGTGCGACGGATCCAGCGATACAGGTCCCTGCTTTGACATCAGACATCCGCCCTCCGTTCGCCTGGACACACCGCGTTTTTCTTACCACTCCCCGAAAACGGCTGGAAATGGTGAGTATCCACCCCGGAACGCCTCCCGCCTGTCCATCTTCTTGCGATTGGCGCTGCTTCACATTTGTCGCTGTCTGCGTCGTTGCCAGGCAACGACATGCGTATTTAATGCATACGCCGTGCATGCGCATTTCCGACCCGTTCGCACCGGAGCGAAGACCCGCGGCGTGCGAACGGGTCGGAATGACCCCCTGTATCTCCACTGTACAGTCCACACATTTCCTCACATATTTTCTCTTTCTTCACTTTCCTTTCCTCCTGACCCCAGGTTCATCATTACTGTGTGGCCATATCATGCAGCCCACCAAGAACTTTTGCAATCTGGTGGACAATTATGCAAAAGATAACATCTATCCTGTGTATCAATGCCTATTTCCCTATAGATTGTAAGCTTGCGAGCAGGGCCTTCCTACCTCTATGACTGTTTGTTTTTACTCAGTTTTGTTTTATCATTGTTGTTTCCAATTGTAAAGCGCAACGGAATATGCTGAGCTATATAATACCCCGTTTACACCGCCAGCATATAAGACAGGTTATTGCACCTGAACGTGCATAACCCGTATTGCTGGTTGGTGTAAAAAGGCCGAGTTGGAATAATCCGGGTCTAGTGACCCGGTATTCCAACTTGGGTAGTTTGCAGGGTTGAACACGGGTTCAACCCGGCAGACTGTGCATTGTAAACGGTTTCTGGGTCGTATCGACCCGGGCTTCCCATTTACAGTAAATGTACGGGCGGTGATTGGAGATCACGTGATCTCCAAGTGCCGCCCCCGCAGCATCATTGGCGACGGCACAAACCTGGCAATATACCGGGTTGGTGACTGCAGTGGGAAAGGGGCCTGACGCGAGTCACAGCCAGGTAGCACCCGTGTCAGGATCCCGGCTGCGACCCGCGGTATTCAGTGTAAAAGAGGTATTAGTAACTGTTAATAATAAAATTATTTTTGGTTTAAAAGTTGAAGCTTCAGTAAATATCCTCCCAGGTTTGAGCTCTCCTAAACTTTTATTTCCCCCAAAATATCAGCACATAACATCCTTCAATTTGTTCAATTCCTGACACTGGAAAAATTGCATATTGCTAAATAAGATCTATAACACATTGAGGACATACATGAATTTCCACCCTGGAGGCTGGAATTCTTGTAGGATTAATACATGGGGTTTACACTGCAGCTAGTAACAGGAGGCAATGCAATTAATTATGTACTTTTCCTCGCAGCTACAGGAGCTGCCAGTAAAGGCCCTCATTCCGAGTTGATCGCTCGCTAGCTACTTTTAGCAGCCATGCAAACGCATACTCGCCGTCCACGGGGGAGTGTATTTTTGCTTTGCAAGTGTGCGATCGAATGTGCAACTGAGCGATACGAAAAAGTTTTTTGCAGTTACTGAGTAGGTCTGAACTTACTCAGCCCTTGCGATCACTTCAGTTTGTCCGGTCCCGGAATTGACGTCAGACACCCGCCCTGCAAACGCCTGGACACGCCTACGTTTTCCCTACCACTCCCAGAAAACAGTCAGTTGACACCCATGAACGCCTTCTTCCTGTCAATCTCCTTGTGCAAATGAATTAGTCGCTAGAAGCATTGCACAGCAATGATGCTGTTTGTACCCGTACAACGCGTGTGCGCATTGCGGTGCATGCGCAGTAGTAACCGTATTGCTGCGCTGCGAAAAACGGCAGCGAGCAATCAACTCGGAATGAGGGCCAATGATCTGCTAGAAAAGGGCACAATCTAGGGGTTCATGTGTGGGGGAAACACATTGATTATGCAGTTTACTTGTAATTATTGAGTTTCTGCATGGACATCCCTTATTTTAGCGAGTTACAGTCTAGACCAGTTGCAGCTTATAATATAGCTTCATAGCTGTGACCTACTAGATACTGTAGTTACATTTATTTAGTTGGACCAGCAGTCCCATTATAAGTTTTAAGAAAATTACTGTGAGGCAGCCAGCCGTCCACACACAGGGCCCGATTCAACATGAGTTGTAGAAGTGCGCAAAAAATGCGAATCGAAAACTCTTTACACTGACATGCAGGGCTACACCCAGTACAGGGCAAATCCTCCCCGCATGCCGAGTGGCCCTACCCCCCCCCCCCTCCCCTACACCACAAACATGCAGAAGCAACGCACAATGGCGATGCTTTTGCATGTTTAGGGTTGCCTTCTGCCCTTCTGCACTGCAGCCTACACAGCGGTGATGTGAGCGATCTTCTAGATTGTGCCTGCATGCAGGCCAATCGAGTACCGGTGATAGCGATGCGTGGTGCCGTGCATCTCTATCGCTATGGAGCATAAACACGGAGAGATCCGTGCTTCATTTTTAAGCAATCTAGTCAGATTGCTTAGAAATTAAGCATGGATCTCACCGTGTGTACACCCCTTTACAGAGAGGACAACTACTTCCATCAGGAGGGAGCAACATTAGCATCAGCCTAGGGGCAAGTTTAGTAGTTCCCAAAATTGGCCATTTGATATACATCTTGGAGACACATTTTCTGTGCAGTGCAGTCAGAATGAATGTTAATTCCAGGAAGTGCACCACCGAGAGTATTTCTGCCGAACTGTGTTACCATATGTTACTGGGCCCCAAGATTAAAGTAATAAGTGACTGTACTGTTTCTTGAAAAATATTGCTGATTTTGTAAACTGTTGCCTTTCTTGTTTTTGGGTATTGCATCAAGTAATTTGTTCTGGCTGTAGAGAGGAACAAGGAAGTTCCAAGCATATGACCTGTCATGGAAGTACTAGCTGGAACAGATATCCCCGGACTGGATTCGGTTTGAGGAATAAACTCTCCTGGAAGGAAGCGGGCTGGTTGAATGAAGTACCTTCACATGAATTATGTGACAATGAAAGATGAGATAATGAAGTAAGATGGATGAAGCTGGAACTGGGGGTCCGGACTGACGGCTTCAGAGGAGACGCAGGAACCGTATACCGTGATCCGCGGCTGTGTCGACACTCGTGGGCTGGGTTGTGATGGAGACAACTTGTGGCGGATCGGCGCCGTCTGTTGGACTTACACGGTGCCGTGCTTGAGCCAGGAGTGTATGAGTCTAACGATTAGGGACTTTAGAGATGGACCTGTAATAATAAGCTCGAACCAGGAACAAGAGGCAAAACTATGGAATCTGGGAGTCAGAGAACTAGCATGCAAACAGGCTGCAGAGAACGTTGCACTGACACCAGAATGCCCCAGAATGCTCCTAGAAATGCCCTGCCCCCATCTGGGATTGGTTACAGCAGGATGGCAGCAGCATGCCTCTGCGCACGGACAGGTAAGCTCCGGCTTCCTGTCCCGCTGGCCGTGACATGACCTTTATTGACAGAGGTGCAGGAATCACATAGCTACAAATGCAATGTAATCAGTAATACAGCAAACATTGCAATTTAATCAGGAGCACAGCAAGCAGGTACATCAGATATTGACAGATAATGATAATGGGGGTCATTCCGAATTGATCGCTAGCTGCCGTTGTTCGCAGCACAGCGATCAGGCTAAAAAACAGCAATTCTACGCATGCGTATGGGGTGCAGTGCGCACGCGCTACGTACTTTCACACAAGACTATGCAGTTTCACACAAGGTCTAGCGACGCTTTTCAGTCGCTCTGTTGATCGTTGAATGATTGACAGGAAGAGGGTGTTTCTGGGTGGTAACTGTCCATTTTCCGGGAGTGTGCTAAAAAACGCAGGCGTGCCAGATAAAAACGCAGGCGTGCCTGGGGAAACGGGGGAGTGGCTGGCCGAACGCAGGGCGTGTTTGTGACATCAAACCAGTAACCAAACAAAAATATATAAAAAGAATTTATAAAGGAGCGCTTGAAACAAAGATATACAATCAAATACATTTATAATCAATTTATTTATTTTTATGATTTGGGATGGTGTTTCTTCTATTTCTTCCTTTATTTCTTATTTAAATTCTAACACTTTTGGGCTTAAGTTTACACATTCTTGTCACCCTACGCACATAAACTATCTGGATATTGCTCTCTCTGCCAGGGAAGGTAGTATAATAACTGGTACCTTTAGGAAGGAGGTTGATTGTAACAGCTATTTGAATTATAATAGCTGTCACCACCAAAAATGGAAGGATAATATACCGGCTGGACAATACTTGAGGATGAAGAGGAACTGTACAGAGCTTAGTGAGTTTTACAAACATGCAGATACACTCACTGAGGCCTTTATAGATCAAGGGTACCCCTTGACATTATTGGAGAAATCACTTGGAAAGGCAGTGGAAAAAGATAGAAGTTCTCTTCTATCTAGGAAAAAGAGGGATAGGGTAGAAAATAATAATTCTAATGATGAAAATATAATACTCCCCTTTATAACTAAATATAACACATGTTCTAATGAAATTAAACAAATATTGAATAAAAATTTTGAAATTCTCAAATTAGACACAATATTAAAACCATCATTGGGAGAGGCAGTAAAAGTAGTTTTTCGTAAGGCAAGAAATATTAACTATATCTCTCCTAGTTTTTTCCAGGGACAGAAGAATGATTTATCAATATCGACAGCTAAAAACTGGTTAACTACTTTGAGAGGTTGTTATAAATGTGGCAGAAAGAACTGTCTGACATGTAATTTCATAATAAATATAAGTATGAGTTTTAAGTCTATGAATTTAGGTCTTACATTTGATATAGAAACTGTTATTAACTGTCAACAGACATATGTTATATATTTAATAAGCTGTAGATGTGGGAAACAATATGTAGGTAGGACCACCAGGAGTTTGAATACGAGGTTCCTTGAGCATAGAAGGAACGTATTAAAGAAGAACCTTAAGCATAGCCTGTCAAGACATGTAGTTTATTATCATGCTGGTAAAGTTGAAGTACTCACCATTCAGGGAATTGAGACAATAGCACCTACCCCAAGAGGTGGGGATAGATTCAATCACCTATGTACAAGAGAGGCTTTCTGGATATTTTCATTGGGTACCCTTACTCCTGGTGGTCTTAATGAGAATATTGAACTGAATAACATAGGAGGGTTGTTAGTTTCATAGTTTATCGTGATGACTCCAACTGTATTCTCTCAATCAGAAGATTATACCTTTGATAATCCCAAATCCTCCCCCTCCCCCCCCTACCTCCCTTTTCCGTCCACCTTCTGCCCCCCCCCCCTCCCCTCCCCCTTTTTCTTTCCTTTTTCTGTTTATAAATTAATATATAAATAATATATAAAAAATAAAATAAGAGATTATAGGCTATATCATGATAATCTTGTTTGAACTCGAACCCCTTACCCTTGGTGCTGCGTGCAAGGAAAAATCCTTAGCGCTATTTAGGCCGCACTGGATTTGTGGAGGGATGAGTTATTATTATATAGTATTGTATATGGTATTGAACTATCGGATTAAATAATAAACAATATGTTAAAAGGTGTTTCCTATGTGGTTTCGAGCCTGTTGTCCCTGGTGCTGTTGGCAGGGAAGGACCCTCCGAGCTATTGAGGCTAGACCTACGAAAGGATTTGTTAATGTATAGTATTGAATTATTGAACCATTTAATAAATAAATAATATGTTAAGGGATGGTTCCCGTGTGGGACTTGAACCCATTACCCCTGGTGTTGTGTGCAGTGGAAGAACCCTCTGAGCCATTGGGGCTGCACTAGACGTGTGGAAGGATCCATTGATTTAGAGTAGAGAGTATCTGTATTCTGAGTAATTTTAGCCTCCTGGTCAGTACTAAGAATGTTATTATTATTGTTTAGATATATGTTTCTTTTAGAAACTGTTTTTAGATGCATACCACCAAAAAACTATTAAAAAACTATTAAAAAATTATTAAAAACTATGTAAAATAAAGAATAATAACTGATTATTACTGTTAAATGATGCAATGAATAAATGTTTGTTTCTGGTAGTGAGAATTGTATGTGTTGGGTGGATATACTAATAAACTACACATGCCGAGTAAAAACATCTGAGTGCAACTAAGTTAATTAGCAGAATGATTGGTTAATCCTGCTATAAAATGATCCAACACTGCAGCCACATTATTCCTCTGACGAAACCGCTTGCCCTATTTGCGGAGAAACGCGTAAGGAGGGCACTTCTTTGATTGATCCTGTTGCCTTTAGCCATTACATCTCATCCTGTGACCTGTGGCAGACTGGTGAGCCGTTTGACCGGGGATACAGCAAAAGCGGGACCTGGCTAAGGAGGCCCGCTCCCCGTGAAACCAGAAACTGCGGCGGCCGTGAGTATCCAGCAATTTAAACTACGGCCGGGAAGGAGCTTTAAAAGGGGTCGTAGCATACCGCTGTGTTCATCATCTCACACAGCGCTCTCCCCCTCTCCTCCGCTCTGGACATAAAAGTAATGTGGTACCACAGAGACTGTGAAAATCTACATTAAAGAGACCAGTGTGTCTGAATACTGCACAGACGTTTAAAATTGGTCACAAGCATACCTATGGATGGTTACTAATGGACGGTTATTTTAAAGGCATGGGATTGAAACATTTGCACATTTTATGAAGTTTATGAATTTTATCTTTGTGCTCTATGTGGAGTAGATTTAAATAAATTGATTATAAATTTATTTGATTGTATATCTTTGTTTCAAGCGCTCCTTTATAAATTCTTTTTATATATTTTTGGTAATTAGTGGGTGGAACAGTACCACCAGTAGGAGCTGCAGGAACTTGGTATCAATTAAAACAGTTAAGGTTAATAGATTTTTTGGTGGTTTTATAAGCGCTGTGTGTTTATGTATTTTGTGTTATTCTGCAGGAACCAAACAGTCTGAAGTCATCGCAAGGAAGGAGTAGGTCTGCAGCTACTCTGAAACTGCTTGAAAAAATTTCAGCACTATTCTGCTAACCTTTCGTTCGCACTTCTGCAAAGCTAAGATACACTCCCAGAGGGTGGCGGCTTAGCGTTTGCACTGCTGCTAAAAGCAGCTAGCGAGCGATCAACTCGGAATGAAGGCCACTGACAGGAGTCTGGATGGTCAGACCCAGGGCAGCATTCCAGGGGCGGTCGCCCAGCGGCTACCACACATTGGGGGCCCCCCACACAGCTGCAGGACACAGCATACAGCAGAGGAGGCAGGGAAGCATAGAGGAAGCTCAGGCTCAGTCCTGTAGTGTGGCAGTAGAAGGCAGGCAAGATGGCAGTTGCTGTGTGATCTTCAGAAGTTCAGGGCAGGGTGAGAGCTGGAGGTGCTGTAGGGGTAAGAGATTACTAAACAGAGGTCCAACCTGCGGCAGTCCTGTGCTAACCGGTAACAACGGCCGATGTTCACCAGGGGCCAGGAGGTAACACAGATGCAGGACCCTGAAATACCCGGTCAGTGAGTGTGGGGTCTAGAGTTGACAATCCGGTGGCAGAATCACTGCAGGTGACAGCTCTTACAACCCAGGGAGCTCCAGCGCCATGCAGCCATCCACTTCCTCCCCACACAATTCCCTCATGGTCAGTAGAGGATTTCCCACACCCCACCCCTTTCATATTTATTCAGTGGTAGAGACAGTCTTAACATGAAGAACGGACCTACTCTATTAACAGCTACCGTCTAACAGTGAGTGGCTTGTTTTTGGGCTGCCCCACCCACATTTTTCCTGTCAACACCTTCAGCACTGCAAAGCCCAGCTCATTCACGCTCCTCCCCATCCTTATAGCCGTACCCATTTACCCCTGGCTGTCATTAGATGTGCCTGTTCACCTCCTAGACATCTGAAGCCCATTATCCCCAGCAGTTCAAATACCCACCCACTCACCTATTCTCTAGTCTCCACCTCTCCTTTGACAACTTGACAATAGGGTCCTGAAATAAAAGTGGAGCTGCAGAGTCTGAGGAACACATGGACACAGTGCAGCTGTCACCATCTATGAGGTAAAATGTACATGCATCCCACATGTCAATGTAATGTCTGGTGCGGCTGTGTATTTGTTTTGTGATCTTACTCTTGCTCTTTATGTAAGTAAATACACTGTATATACCAGGAGTGGCTGAAGAGGAGGCTGCAAAGATCGTGCCCTGGGCACTGTAAACTAGCGGTGCAGCTGCAGTCCCCCCACCAGTGGCATCTGTTAGAGGTATGCTCAACACTGCCTCTGTTATAGAACACAGCAACGCACTTGCCCCTGTAACATCCAGGAAGTCTCATGAACCTCAGAGCTATCCGGGCAGTAAGTAACAAAGCACTGCCTGTCCCACCTCACTGGCGAGAACTCTGCCAGCGCTAACCTCCACCTATGATGTTCACGCCCAGCTGGCAGCCACCAACCAACCACCCACTCCACCTTTTCCCCTCGTGATGTGCATCCTCTCCTTTCCCCATGAAGAATGCACCCGGCAGCCACCCAACTACCCCCCCCCCCCTCCCTTCATTCCCTTGGGATGTCTGCCACCTGCATCCAAAACTTATTGTACCCAACAAGAAGGAGTCACTATTGTTGGAGCCAGCAGCTAAACCTCCTGTTTGGGCTGCACGGAACTATCGTCTACAGTAGGAGCCTCACTGCTATGTGCTTTTACAGGCAAATTAATCAGCCGAGACAGATACTATTGGTGGCTGGATGTGCCTGGAGTATTATCTTAATGTGTTTTTATTGTGCATTTTTATTTTTAAAAAATTCTTAATTACGGGGAGTACTGTATGGCATAATGTAAATCATGGGGATTACTGTGTGGAATAATTTAAATTACAAGCACTACTGTGTTGCACAATGTTAATTATGGACAGTACTGTGTGGCATAATGTGAATCACAGGCACTATTGTGTGAATAAATGTGAATTATAGGCACTACTGTGTTACATAATGTTAATAATGGGTAGTAGTGAGTGGCATAATGTGAATTACGGGCACTACTGCGTGGCATAATCACTGTTACTCTTACCCAGTCTATCTAATACTACCACAATAACCCCTACTGCCTCCCCCCAGCGGCCATGTGTCAGTACTATTACTCCTACCCAGTATAACTACCACCATACCCTCCCCCACAATAATATTGTGCCTAGGGATGGCATGACACCTAAATCCATCTCTGGTCATGGTGCCATTTTAGGCACTTCCATAGCAGCCTTCCCATTCCCCCGGTGCTAATTGCTGGGCCTTAGCACCCACCAATCCTTCTAGTTCCCCAGCAATACTACGATGTCCTATGGCTGTGTCAAAGACAGGAAATATTTATGTTGCAATGCTTCCAGTGCCGTCAGTGAAGACTAAAGGTGGTTTTAAGAGATGAGTAGTTTGGAGACAAAGGAGCACAGCACGATTTAAGGTACTGTAAGGTAATGAATCACCTGTGCTAGGGTACCACTATATGGCATGGCGGTGGCAGGGCAGAGGGGATTAGGCACGATGTGAGCAAGACTAAAAACTATTTTATTTGATGGGGGACCCCACAAGTTAGTTGTCCTGGGGCCCACACAAACCGTAATCTGGCCCTGGTAAGGCTTAGATAACAGTCCTAGGCCTGGCAGATGTTTTGCAGAACTTCAACACAGACACTCTTTCCTCTTACCATACCTGTATAGTAGGGTGATTCCAAAAAAATAATTGTTTGACAATGACAACCACCAACCCACCAAAATGTGCCATTATGTGAAAAAACATGACAGTAATTTTTAGTTTGAAATCAAATTATATTTAGAACTTGCACAACTCAAACAAAGTTTATACTATGATGATTACACTGCTGTAATGCAGAACGGTAATTTGTTTCATAAAATTCTTGGAGACTTAGAAACATCAAGGATACTGAAGACCTTTTCCAGTATTATTTCAGAGATGTGATGTCGACAAGCCAAATTTATTAGTGGTCGGCCAATCTCAGACTCCAGCAGCACACATACTCCACCTTTCACTCCACTGTTAGATACTGTGGTATCAACACATAGCCCTTGGATGTTATCTTGCAATCTCCACTCATCTATAGTTTTCATCATTGCCTTAGCCATAGTTTTTGTGGTTCCATCCAGAAGTTTCGGAACTGAGAGAAGCTTTATTACATTCTATCCCAAAATCAGAATAGGGAGCCTGTCAACACATTCTCGGACAGGACCTGGACCAGTGAGATCATCCATGATCTTGCCACCCTAGTGTAGAATCAACGGTACATTTGGTTGAAACGTGGCTTTCATCTCACTTGTGAAAGCTTCTCAGTGCTTCTTGATCGCCATATAGTACTGGGGCTTAAAATAAGCTGTTCTACATCCATCTGGAGGTTACTCACAGCAGCTATTGCTGAAAATATGTGAGCAGCATTTCGATCGCAGGTTTTAGAGCTGCAGCCACTCCTGGAGTCACAACTGTTATTGTTCCACGCAGTCATGGAGTTTTGGCATTGTTGGTGATGCATCAAACATCTCTTCTTCGGTGTCACTGCTTGTGCTTGTAGTTTCATAAGATTAGTCATCTAAAACAGCAACTGAGGTTGAAGCTTCTCCTTCTGACCGGCGTTTCCTCACTTGAGATGCTGCAGCAGCCTTTCTCTTCATTACAGGTTCTTCACGAACAGCTAAGGTTCGATCAAGTTCTTCTCTAGTGCCTCTGCGACCCTTCTCATGCTGAGCTATCAAAAAGTGCCGGTCTTCTTCAGTTGTTATGATAGACAAGAGATGGAGCCACATCAAACAGATCATCCAAGCTGTCCCTGAAAATTTGCTGATTCAACCTATTTCTTTCAGAGTGACGATTAATTATGTTTTGGAGCCTTCATAGGAAGTCGTGCTTTCTCCCAGATTGGCAGTAACAGTTCAGTAGTCTTGTAAATGCTCGCCTTCAGACAGGGGCATAGCCAGCACTTTGTGGGCCCCATAGCAACATTTTGAAGGTGCCCCCGTCCCAATGCTTCTAGAGAGACACCTCTCTGCAGCAGTTGTTAATTTTATGACCTATAATAGTGCCCTAGTTCATTTTCTGAACCATAGTAGCGCCTTATTTAATGTTATGCCCCATACTCGTGCTCTAGTTTCTTTTATGAATCGCAGTAGTGCTTAAGTTCACCCTATGTCACATTTCTGAGCCGTTAGTACACATTATGCCAAACAGTACCCCCAATTCACATTATGATGTATAGTGCTTTCCGTTCATATTGTGCCTCATTACAGTGCCCCGGTTCATATTATATAACATTAAAATGCCCTTCAGATAATTTTATACTACAGTACAATGAGCAGGTCCAGGGGAATACCTAGATATAGTGCAGGCCCCAAGGAAAAAGTTTGAAAGGACCCCTACGTACCACCCAATGGTGAAAATGTATATGACACATGTAAGTGTGACAGGGAAGGTGGGCCTCTTTCAGCTCTGGGCCCCATAGCAGCTACACTGCCTGCACCTATGGTAGCTACGCCCTTGCCTTCAGACTTATGTGTTCTTCATTACGGTAATGAAATAGGACTCTCAGGATATCTCTACTAGATGGAAGTTTTGAGTGTATAAAATTAGTTTCCATGCCTCTAATAAGTCAGATTGCAGTTGCAGAACGGGTAACTTTTGCACCATTTGTTGTTGATGCAATCTGCGAAATTTGAATATAGAACTAGAAATGGATTATTAGGGAAAATAAGATTATAAAAAATGAAAGACTGAAACACTAGTAAATAAACAAAATGAAGAATAGGATTTGGTACAAAGTTGATTGTTGAACTTCCCTTTATTTCTCTTTCTAGTGAACTTGTTCAAATTACACTACTAAACCTAAAAACAATGAATATCTCCCATATTATCACTCATTGACATGACTGCAGTGCATTAGGTTATTAATGTCCACTTCTATTTGTTCCTGCAATTATACAGCATTAATAGAAATATTTCTAATGCATATTCTTAACATAAATTGTATATTGGCAAAGTCACTACGTCTGATATTGCGGAAAATCGTATAAATTTTCACCATCTTGTGCAAGTTGAAAATATGCACTGAATAAAAAAATATTTGTGAGTCAATGTCAGTAAACCAAGTGGAACCGAATGTTGGGTTGGAGAAGTATGAGAAAAAAAAAGTGGCCACTGAAGATGGACCTTGCCATGTTTTCTTTGCACAGACAACTGAAAATTGACAACCTGGCAATTATTAACCTCTTCGGATTGGCAATTTATCTAACAATGGGGCAGATGTATTAACCTGGAGAAGGCATAAGGAAGTGATAAACCAGTGATATGTGCAAGGTGATAAAGGCACCAGCCAATCAGATCTTAACTGTTAATTTACATAATGGAGCTGATTGGCTGGTACCTTTATCACTTTGCACATATCACTGGTTTATCACTTCCTTATGCCTTCTCCAGGTTAATACATCTGCCCCTGAGTCACTAGCGTCTTCCTCTTCTGTCCTGAAGCCCGAGATCTAATATCTCAGATTTATGGCATCCATTTTTAGTTTCATGCATACTTGGATGGTGGGAAAACCAACAAAAGGTTGAGCCACAATATTCTAATGTTACAGCTTACAGCATAATTCTTGTCAACATCCAAACTAGGGAGGCCAATCCCGGGCCGTTTTTTCAATCCCGGGATTCGGGATTGAAAAACGGTCAATCCCAGGATTCCCGGGATCCCGGGATTGCAGTAGGGATCAGTGAAAGTTGTAGGGAGCAGCGCTGGAGGAAGGGTGTAGGTAGCGGTGCAGGAGGTAGAAAGTGTGTAGGTAGCGGTGCGGGAGGTAAGGAGGGTGTAGGTAGCGGTGCGGGAGGTAGGGAGGGTGTAGGTAGCGGTGCGGGAGGTAGGGAGGGTGTAGGTAGCGGTGCGGGAGGTAGGAAGAGTGTAGGGAGGGCGTAGGACGTGGCAGGGAGGGTTGGTAGCGGCGTGGGAGGGAGGAAGGCTGTAGGGAGCACCACTGACTGCACGGAGGGAGAGAGGGTGGGTGTAAGTAACTACTTACTATTAGGCGGGCGGCAACCATGGACACACTGAACGCGGCGGCATTTCAAATGAAGCGCCGGCCGCCAGCCAACCAGAGCTGGCGGACCGGCAGCCAATCAGGGAAGCGGCCGCAGCAGTCGCTCCTGATTGGCTGCCGCTCATGCGGCAGCTTCCCTGATTGGCTGCCGGTCCGCCAGCTCTGATTGGCTGGTGGCCGGCGCTACATTTGAAGTGCCGTCGCGTTCAACTTGTTCATGGCTGCCGCCCGCCTAATATTAGTAAGTAATATTACTTACGGCCACCCTCCCGCGCATGCGCAGTATAATCCCATGAATCCCGGGATTGGATGCTCCAATCCCGGGATTCAAATCCCAGCATTTTTGGGCCCAAATCCCGGGATCCCGCCGATCCCGATCCCGGGATTGGCCTCCCTAATCCAAACAAAGTCAACTAGTCCTGAAAAAGAAATGTGGATAAAAATTCAGCTAATCTAAACTACAAACAATTGATTATTTCAATACTCGTGTATGCAAGGCAATCAACCCATACCTTGGGTGCCTTTGCCAAAATAAATGCCTAATAATGTTTGCTTCAACAGAAGATGGGTAATTCCAGGACAATGCATTACTGTTGTTTGGATAGAATTTTTAAAATCTATTAGTCATAGTTCAGTTATTTTCTGCCTTCTTCCATTATTATAGCTAGCTCCAAAATGTCTTCCATCAAAGAGAAAGAGTATTTATCTTCCTTACAGTTTGGGTAATCCCTTTGTTTAAGGGGTTCTGTGACTGCCGGAACATCTGGAGACAATAAAATGAGGGGATAAAACAGGAAATCCAAATAAAGGTAATATCACTTTTCTTATTAAGCCCCTTTTGCACTGCCTAAAAAACCCTGGTAATTGCTGTGTGTACCCGGGATGCAGCTCAGTGGATACTGCGACAAGGAAAACATCCCGTAAAGCATATGGCTACAAGGAAACAACTATCTTTTGACATCATTAGTGCATTCAAGGCCTGCAGTCAGGACTTGGCCTGCTTGCATTTGTGAAGAATGCATTTGTTAAGGATGTTTTTTAAGGACGAAGTTAGAACCGGAACTGAAAACCATCTCTCCTCTCTTCACAGGTAAAAACACCATCCTCATGCTTGTATATCTGAGTCTTTCATCTCTCTCTGGCTACACTTTTCACACCCCAGGAAAGTTTGTCTGCAAATGTCTGTGATCCTTCTTGAATGCAAAATCCCCGCTGTTAATTAGCTGAACTTCTGATTGCACACCCCCCCCCCCCCCCCCCCCCTTTTTGCCAGCTGATATAGTTGGAGCATTTAAGAGCAATATTATCAAGGCGCCTGCATTCAGGACTTGGCCTACTTGCATTTGTGAAGAATGCATTTGTTAAGGATGTATTTTGAGGACGAAGTTAGAACCGGAGTTTGAACTGGATTTGGACTATGCTAAAATCTCTAATTAAACTAGTTCACCAAACACTGCAACTCAGGACCATTATGCGGCCTCTCCTCACCTCTGCCATGAGAACACCAGGACCAATGCCTACTACTCCTCTGTCCAAGAACATCATGACTGCCCCCGGGACTACCCCTCAAGCTGAGCAGGGAACTGAGGGGAGTGCGCATCAGGACCAGACTTTGCTGGATCAGTTCCATTGGACATTAGTGTGCACCCCACATTCTCAAACCCACCTGCACTGCTCTTGTGAGACCAGGACATTTATCATTTTCACAAAATAATGTTAGAACAGTTTTCCTGCAAATGTGTCTTTCTCTTCTCTTTCATCTTACAGGGTACTTCCACCCCACTGTGTGCTATTCCTGTAATATGTACCTCCATTGGTTGCACACCCTACCAGCAGTAAACTACACAGTGCGCCCCACATGGCTGCCTCGGATGGTTCCTTTGTGGGCAGGGTGTGCTTCATTTGGATCTTTCCATGCAGGGTATAGCATACTCCTACACATGTGTCAGTTTTCCCATACATGCATTTGGCCCTTGTATGGCTCATCTCCCACTGTGTAACCTTCGTAGTGCGCCCAACATGGCTGCCTTATCTGGTGCACTTGTGGATAGGATCAAAAATACATGGACCTGATGGTTTTGTTGGAACCCTACTCTGAACTCAAGGACTCTGCAATCTCCCCATTTTGTGTACTCTTCTTGGGGTGAACTATTCCACCCTGGGTAATCCTATGTAGTGCGCCTAAAATGGCTGCCGCACCTGGTACCTTGTGAGGGTGGAATACACAACCCCTGGAGGTTATTACCCAAAATACCTACACCAATCATGCATTATTCTTTCTGTGTGCTCAAGGTTTTTTTTTTAATTGTCTGTGTGGTTTATCTTTTGATGTAATACTTAAATCTTCTATATTATGTGCATTATTTGAGTTCTAGTTGGCGCCGCTGATGGCTGCCTCGGTGCTGCTCTGCCAAGCAGCCTTCGTTTTTAGTCTTACATGTATAATATGTCTAATATGTCGAGTCTATTGTACAGTTGCAATGTGCAGTATGAACTCATACATGTAATGTTTGTAATGTATGCTACGTTTTTCCCCTTTCTTATGCTATGTATTTCCCCTTCATGTTGCTGCTTGGCGATGCACTGTACCACAAAGAATTCCTCGTGTACGTGAGTACACCTGGCCAATAAAGCTGATTCTGATTCTGATTGTATCCTCTTCTAATTATTAGAAGCTCTACCAAAATCACATGGTATGCCACCTAGTGGCAGTTTTTAATTCCTACAGAAACGAGAGGGTCAAAATCAAATGGCTAAGAAAAGTTCACCATAACCGAGCCCTTCATGAATTTCTATCAAATATTTTTACTCAAAGATACCAGAGCAGGTACAAAAAATAAATTCAAGAAAAGTAGCATTTGGGGCATACTACGGTAGATGTTTTGATCAAATACTTAGGGCCAAATGTAATAGCGTGAGAGTTTCAGAAAGTGAGAGATTTGGTAAGATTTTTTTATTTTTTTTTGAAGTGGCAATCATTTATACTGCAAAACCAGGTTGATCTTGCTGTGTAAATGATAGCCACTTTAAAAAAAAATGCAAAACCTTACCAAATCTCTCACTTTTTGAAACTCTCACTCTATTACATTTGGCCCTTGATTTCTTTTTTTTTATATAAAATCATAGGTCCACCTCAGTGGACATCATGCAAAATGAAGATCCATACTGCATCCTAGGCTTTTCCTGGAATATAGGCCTAACCTAAATATATTCCTCATATAAAAACCACTAGCTGTGTTCTATCCGTTCCTCGCACGGGAGTTTCTGATTTTACTGGTTGTAAATATAAATCAGTGTTAAAAATTTGGTAAATCTATAGAGATGTAAATTTGAAACGTCTTAATGTAAGTAAATATTAATCCACGGTTCTTGGCGTTACCTGAGGAGCACCCGTAGCAGATACAGTAAAAAGTGACAGGACCATTTTTGTCATTTATTCAGTTCTACACACTAGAGATGCAATCCAAATTTTGCTCCTATTGTCCACTTGGGCGTTATCGTTAACGCAATGCAAGCACCGCATCGGTAATGACATAATTATGTCAACCCAATGTTAATCTCCTTAGGGAGGTTTATTAAAATTCGAATTACGTAGTTTTCCTATTTCCCACCTGAAGAACACCTATGTTACATTTCAGCTTCCTAACATATCGGAAAGTAAGATAATTAGTGATCAGTCAGTCAGTCAGTCAGTCAGTGAGAGATACAGTAAAAAGTGACAGGGTCATTTTTGTAGTTAATGAAATTCTACACACTGGAGGTGCAATCCAAATTTTGATCCGACTGTCTGTTTGGGCATTATCATTCACGCAACGCAAGCCACGCACTGGTAGTGACGTCATTATGTCAACACCCTCTTAAGGGAGGTTTACGCAGTTTTTCTATTTCCCACCTGAAGAATACAGTACCTATGTTAAATTTCAGCTCCCTAACAAAACAAAAAGTAAGAGATGTGTCAGTCAGTAAGTGAGCAAGTGAGTGAGGGCTTTTGCATATATATATATATATATGCACTGTAGATAGATAGATAGATAGATAGATAGATATATGCCAGTTTTGACAGTTGATAGCATATATATCATTATTTGTTATCTTAAGTTATTTAAGTTGTAAAGTACATACATTATTTTCATTAGTAGCAGCTTTGGCAGTAGTGGAGGACACTTTATTATTATCTAGCAACAGGGTTAGGTACAGAATAGTATAACACACACACATGTGGATCTCATGGATCCGCGTGTGGCGGGTGGTATTCAGTATGCCAGTTGTTGGGATCCCAGCGCTAGTATACCGGCGCCAGCCACAATCCCAACACCCGGCATACCGAAGACTATTCTCCCTCTTGGGGGTCCAAGACCCCCCTGGAGGAAGAATAAATAGCGCGCCCCCGTGCCCGCAGCATGGCAAGCGCAGCAAGCCCGCAAGGCACTCATTTGCGCTCGCCCAGCTGCCAGTGTTGCATCTGGGCATACCTATGTAGTGTGTGGCTGTAAGGGATTGAATGTGTTGCTGCAAACTGCATGGATCTGCTCAATTATGGTGCTGGTTATTTTTTTTTTACGGAGGGGGGTGTTTGGCTGGGATGCAGCAGGTTGTGGATTTGAGTCCTGGGTGTGGTAGTATATTGAAATGTGTTAATTAATAACGGGTAAGGTGGCTAAATGGTGGCAAGCTCCTGGATTGGGTGCATGATTGTGGTATAAAGAGGATTTGTGCCCAAATCCATTTTTTTGCATTTTGCTATAAATGTGTGTGTCTATGGCATGCCCCTTCCCAACAAGGCATGCACATTATGACCCTAATGCCCTGTTGGGTGTGTGTGTGTGTGTGTGTGTGTGTGTGTGTGTGTGTGTGTGTGTGTGTGTGTGTGTGTGTGTGTGTGTGGTTGGGTGTGGGGGGGGGGAGGGCACCAATTCTCTCTCTGGCACAGGGTACCAAAAAGTCTAGTTACGGCTCTGACACACACTATGCCTTCATCTAAAACAATGGATCCAAAGTGATTAAAAAATGAAAAAAAGAAGATCTTGGTAGTATCATATTATGGACATTCCAGTACTTACTGAATTTATCCAAAAATCAGTATTCTTGCTAAGGAAATATTATTCTATGGTAACAGCAAGCCTTTAACCGTTGTAACAGGTTACATATTGTAATTTTTTTTGTTACTTTGGATCCATTGTTTTTAATCTGTATGTGTTCACAGATTGTGTATAGTAACCATGGTGAAGGGGCTTTCTGGTTCTTGGTTGGCTTGGCTGGGCGGGCGCTCCCAGTTGACGTCACCAACGGGACGGTGCCGCATTCCCGCCGCATGCCCGTTCGGATGCCGGTGCAGGATGCTCAGTCAGATAATTATTAAGGGGTTTGTAGGGGTATTTAAATGTGTGTTCTGTATAATTTGTGTTTATGCTATCCTGACAATGGGCATGCGAGTTAAGTTTAGGCTGCGGAAATGGGTGGTTAGGGTTAGGCACTGCTGGGTATAGTTAAGGTTATAAAGGGTAGCTCCTGCAAGAGAGCAGGAAGGCAAAGAGTTTACCTCTGTGTGGGGGCACTCCTTTGTATATAGTATATATAAAATAAAATTTAAAACATAACTTTTAATTAATTGATTAAAAAAGAGACACTCATATGACAACACATAGAAAAGCAACTCTACTCAGTGCTTATATTTAAAATTAGAATTAAATTGAGAAGATATTTAGGTTATAGATTACCTATATATATTAAATATTCCATGACCATAAATTTAGTGTGAGAAATAAACAAAGAAGTCTTCCTCTGGTATTTTGTTTCCAGAGAGTGTGAGAATATTAATTGTATATATGTATATATATATTTTTATTTTTGTGACGATAAAAATTCCAATGTAATTAATATCTCTTGTCACTGAAATATTTCTTGTATATACATATATGTATGACAGTGATTCCCACAATTTATAATAAATAGTATCTCTTGTCACTGTTTTGAGAACAATTTAAGTAAATATAGATAATTTCTAACAGAGAGAAATTGACCTCCAGGGATACATATAACGAGGCAACTCAGACGTGTGGAATAGCAATATAATGGTTTTCAATCATGAGTCTGCATTATGACAGGTTCTTAGTTTGATACAAATGATCCCCCGGTAATTGTTGTAATAAGAAGATTAGGTGTCAGAGACGTGGATTCAGTGACTTCTACTTCCTAGTTCCTACCCATGTGTGTGTGATACACAGTGAATGGAAAGTGAGAGAGTCGACTGGCCGGCGCTGGCAGGAAGGTAGAAGTGGCGTGTCTGCTTTCGGGGGCTGCTGGTAACGGTCACATTGATAACCTGGTGGTCATTGCAATGCAGCCGTCCCTGCAGCACCCCGATGAAGTACCTGTGTGTTATGTTGTCCCCTGTGATCCCGGACCATCAAAGTGTCTCTCTGTGTGCCCCGTCTCCGTCCCTGTGTGCACTGCACGGAATTCCGGATGTGACGTCAGATGTGATGTCCGCTTCAACGAACGTACGTTTCACCCCTGTGGGCTTGGTCACCGTGGGCTTGGTCACCATTAAGCCTCACACAGAGAGACACTTTGACGATCCGGGATCACAGGGGACAACATAACACACAGGTACTTCTGGAGTCCTCTCATTGGCGTTCTGCTCGGATTTACCATAGGGTCTGGAATTCTTACTTTACTTGGTGCGCGTCTCATAATCATGACGTTTTCAAGTTTAGTACGGTCAAACTGTTGGCCTTCCTACAACAGGGCCTGGACTTAGGCCTTCGTTTGGCCTCCCTCAAGGTTCACATTTCTGCCTTGTCGATTTGGTTTCAGAGAAAGACTGCTACCCTACCTGATGTTCATACCTTCACTCAGGGTGTGTTGCGGATTCAGCCTCCTTATGTACCACCTGTGGCCCCTTGGGATCTGTTGGTGGTTCTGGAGGCCTTGCAAGAGTCTCTGCTTGAGCCTCTTGCATCTGCAGATCTTAAGTGGCTTTCCTTTAAGGTTTTGTTTTTGCTGGCTATCACTTCAGCTAGAAGGGTCTCGGACTTTGGTGCCTTATCCTGTAAGTCCTCCTATCTGATTTTTCACCGTGACCGGGCGGTTCTTAGAACGCGTCCGGGGTAATTTACCCAAGGTGGTGTCTTCCTTCCACCTTAACCAGGAGATTGTGGTTCCGCCCTTTAATTCTCCTGAGTTGTCATCTAAAGAGCGGTCTTTGGATGTGGTACGGGCTCTCCGTATCTATCTGAAGAGAACCTCTTCCATTTAGAAATCTGATTCTCTTTTTGTACTGTTTGTTTTTCACAAACGTGGCTGGCCTGCTAACAAGCAGACCTTGGCCAGATGGATTAGAATGGTGATTACACATGCTTATGTACAGGCTGGCCTTCCAGCTCCTGCTACCATTAAAGCCCATTCTACTCGGTCTGTCGGACCTTCTTGGGCGGCCCGCTGTGGTGCGACTCTTGAACAATTGTGCAAGGCGCTACGTGGTCCTCAAGTGAACACGTTCCTTAGGTTCTATGCCTTCGATACTTCCACCTCCCAGAATGCTTCCTTTGGATGCTGGGTTATTGTGCCTGCTACAGTGCGTCCCCTCCCATAAGGAACTGCTTTAGGACATCCCCGATGATAATCCTTGTGGAGCCCAGTGTACCCCGCAGCAGAAAACAAGATTTATGGTAAGAACTTACCATTGTTAAATCTGTTTCTGCGAGGTACACTGGGCTCCACAAGGCGCCCACCCTGACACACTTGGCTTCTTTGGGTTGGTATGGCATTAGCTGCTGACACCCCCTCCTGTAGTGAGTCTGTGGTGTATGTGGCTACTCACGATTGTCGTCTCTGGTACCTGCTACTGCATTAGACTGGTTAGCGAAACTGAGCTCCAGTGCCTGGAGGCGGGGTTATAGAGTAGGCGGCAATGTGCATCTTGGGAACAGTCAAAGCTTTGAGCCTGTTTGTGCCTCGGATCAAGATCCTACTCTACACCCCGATGTTAATCCTTGTGGAGCCCAGTGTACCTTGCAGAAAGAGATTTAACAACGGTAAGTTCTTACCATAAATCTCGTTTTTTCTGTATTTGTTGTGGAGTTGTCACTTACTGCTTTGCTGTGGATCTATATATTCCTCCATGGATTTGTCACACCTTCTTAAAGCAGTTGCTATTTTTGCTTTTTTGCTACCATCTCTACTTAACACAAAGTGCCACGTCAGTTTCTGCCACTTCCCTATAGGATGTACTGTAAGCTTTCGCTATCAGGGCCCTCTTCCCTTAGTCTGTCCTTCCTAACACTGCACCCCTGTCTCACAAGCCCATGCTCCTGTCCGATGGCCTACCTCACACTGGTGCTACTTATCCCTAATGTTGGGCTGCCCCCCGCCACTGTGAATGGATGCTGTGTACATGTAAACGGCATCTCTTCACCCGCTCCTTACCCGCTGATCTGTATTATTTATTGTAATCTGTGTATTTTTTAATACTGTTTAATGTGTTATCTGTCCACCAAGAGTATCTGTGGCACCTAACATGTAAAAGATATAAAAGATAATAAAATAATATCAGTTTATCAGCAGTCTGTTATATTCTAGTGTTAGATTTAGTTTTCTATATTATATTAATCCCAGAAGTTCTGGTAGAGTCCCAAATTTGGTGGGGAGGGGGTCTGACAGTCTCTCAATTCCACCCGCTTCCAGACACATAGGGTGGTGTTCAAATGATATATCACGCCTAATCTCTTTTCTAAAGTGATCCCCATTATCGTGCATATTGCGCCCAAAGTAATCAGGTTTAGCTGCATAAAGGGTTGGGCACTTTGCTACCTCGGGGGTAGTGAGCGGAAATGATGATACCACACCCATTAGCAGAAACTGAATGGTTGTGGAAGGGGGTGAAAAGAATTGAATAACGCCCATTGAATTGCTTTACCCTAGCCTCGCCCCACAATATAAAATACCTTGAATCATGGCTTTGAACAGCATAGGTGGGGAAACAATGATGTGTAGCTCCACCCCACTGCAAAATGCACCGAATTGCAGCTTTAAACAGCAGAGGGAGGGAGCAGGTTGCCCCTTCCAAGAAGTAGCTACAGTTTACCCGGTCTGGGAGGGGGAGGAGGGGGCGCTGAGGCCCTAAGTCAGTAAGGAGGGGTGGAATCAATGCACAATCTTCACAAAGCCACGTTTCACAACTGTGGTACAGCCATGCCGTTTAGCCATGCTGCCTCTCTAGCGCCAGGGCCCATGAGATGTCTCAGTGGCCCAGATTACTGCATTTTGGTATTATGATATTTCTGCTGTGGGGTACACTGGGCTCCACAAGGAAATAACATCGGGGTGTAGAGTAGGATCTTGATCCGAGGCACCAACAGGCTCAAAGCTTTAGACTGTTCCCAAGATGCACAGCGCCGCCTCATCTATAACCCCGCCTCCATGCCAGTGAGCTCAGTTTGTAGTTGGTGCCTGCAGTAGCAGGTCACTTAACAGGGGGCTGCCTCAGGCAGCCTGTTTCTTAGCTTTAGCTTAACAGAAGAAGAGGATTTTACCACAGGGCTGCAGCAGGCATGTGTCAGAAGACGTCCCTGCAGCAGTTCCATCACCCCCAGCGGCGCTGTATACTCCCGTGCCACGGTCGCCGGGTCACTACAGCGGAGGAGCCGGCTTTTCTTCCTCTGTCCTCGTGAGTCACACACACGCCGCCATCTCCCGGATCGCAGGGCCGCTGTCAAGGGGGAGGTAAGAGGCTTCTGTGCCTAGCTGTACACTGCGATCCCGCGCGGCCGTGGACACAGATTACTGGGCTGCTGTTCCACTAGCCACCAGAGTGTTTTTATAGGGGCACAGGTCGGGGGGACACTTGTACCATTACCCCCCGCTTCTTTTACTGCCCCCAGCCCCAGGGCACCATTTCTGTAATGTTCCCGCCCTGGAGCTGCATATCTCTCCCTCACTCCTGATCAGCAGCCATTACAGGTTGAGCTGAGCTGTTTCTAGGACTGCTGGGGCAAATCCTCCTCTGTGGCACCGCCTGACTGCCAGTGCTGTGCTTCCTACAGGACACTTGAGTATTCTATCTGTCACTGCGACTGTGCTAGTTAAGAAAGAGTGCATACTGTCAGGGTTGTGTGGTACAAACACCCTGTGATATACATCCAGTGCTTACTGTGTATGTTATATCTATTATTATCACATATAGCCATACTGAGTATTACTTTGTATTGCTAGTCCAGTGCAGTTTATGGTAAATAATATCTGCATGGTACGTGTGTGACTATATACGTGTGTGTGCATGTAGCTGCTGTGTGGTTGCCTTATTGCAGGGTATTTCACTCAGCGTTCTATTCCTATATTACTATACCTGTGGGGGACAAGTGTTTCAGGTTTTTTTCTCGGATAATATAGGTTTGTCTCACAAGATATACTACTGGAGTATTTTTTACTTGTGAAATATAGTCACTATATATATTTTATTCCTATTGAACCCTCAGTCTGTGCCAGCTGCTGCTGTTATTCTAAGAGTTCTTACTAGGTATAGTGCTGCTAAATATAAAATTACTGTTTGTACCGAGTTGCCCATTACTGTGCGCATTATGTCTGCTACACGTGGCAACAACGTTGGGGCCTCTCCCACACTGCGTGGTAGTGAGGCCACTGACGGCATGGAGGATAATTGGGCAGCTGAGAGTTCAGGTTCAGGGGCTTCCTTGCCCCCCGGTGGGTCGGTAGCATTCGGGGCAACACAAGCTACACCTTGGGCTACATTTTCCACTTTGTTAAACACGCTTGTGACTAAATTGATGCCCCCTGTGGGACCACCTGTGCCGCTATCACAGATTATGGTCCCCGCTGTGAACCCGCCATGGGCGGATCAGCTTTCCACTCAGTTACAGCATTTGAACCGATCCATGTCCAAATCTAAGGGTCACTCTCGCCCTTATAAGACTAAGTTGTCTTCTAAAAGAGCCATTACCTCCTCCCGATCCGCGGCCTTAACTGACACGTCCTCCGAGGAGGACGGTGCTTATACTGACCCCTCGGACACTGACGCTGATGTTTCAGATGGGGAGGGGAAATCGTCCGTGGATTTCTTGTATTTGATTGAGGCGATACGGCTCATTCTTCAGGTGGCTGATGATTCTGAGCCTGAAATTGTCTCCAAGAAACCTGACAGGTTTAAGCGTAAGAAGGTGGTTACCACCAAGATGGCTGCCTCACCTTTTGCATGCTCCTGATCATCTCCATAAAACAGCGGAAATTCACCACAACTGACCTATAAATCATCATAAAATTTCCAAGGACCTACCTTTAACTTGTACTACTCTACGCGGACATCTCATCAAAACCAACAGATTGCATTCCTGCGCTGAGATACACACTAGATTGAAACCTCTGCAACTCTCCACTGAGAAGGCCTTCAGTTTGGAATCTACTGTGCTCTGCATTGGACATCCCAGACAAGGTACTGTGGACTATAACCTATATTTGGCTCCATCCAGCCCCTCACTTAGACATCCTTCACCTCTGTTCTCTGAGCAAAAAAATAACTGACTTCTTGCATTAATCAACTAATATACAGCATATTCAGGCTCTGAATCACTGAAGGGTCACTGCTCACTTCAATTTGCAAGAGCCATTCCAAAGGACACATGTTATCACTACCCCCACAAGAAATCTACTTCAAAGGCCTCTCACACTGAGATCTCTCACACCAACACAACAGTAATTGGATTCTAACACCTTTCCAAGAGCCTGCTTTTGACTAAATCAGCAACAGAAAAAGCAGTTATTTTATTTACAGTATCACTTGTTTCAAATATACCCATTGTATTAAGGAGCAGCAATAGGTTACAGCAATAAAGATTATAGCGATTACAATCTAAGATGGCGCCGCAGATGGCTGCCTCGGAGCTACACAGCTCAGCCAAAATACCTGTTTCCCCTTGTTTTCCCCTACCCTTGTCTACCCCACCGGTGACCAAATACAGCAGGGAAGCCCTCCTAAGTTGGAGCGCTCCTGAGGTGCTTGCCACACGTTCAGGCCCGTCGGCAGGCGGATCAGCGACCCTTGCAGCCCTCGCTGCTCTTGTTGCCCTCTGTGGCAAGGAGGCAGACGTCGTGGACACCGAAGTGGATGACCGAGCGGCTGCGCCCCCCCCCCCCCCCCCGCAGCCCGGGTGGCGTCTGGCGGGTGGATCGCCGGCCCCGGAAAGGGAATGACGGAGGCCCTCATGTCGGCCCTAGTAGAAAGACCTGGGCTCAGAGGAGAGGCTGTCGCGCAGGCGCCCTAGTGAGGTGGCGGCAGCGAGGGCACCGGTCTGCACTTCCCGCGATCCTGCTTTCGAATGTGCGCTCACTGGCAAACAAGTTCGACTAATTGTCCCTCCTTCTGGGCAGCGCAGGGTCAGGCATTACAGGGTCGTCCGTCCTCTGCTTTACGGAGACGTGGCTGGATGACCATATTGCGGACAACCCGATGTCTCTGCCGGGCTTCAGTCTCTTCAGGGCCGATCGCTCCAAGGTTCTCTCAGGAAAAACGAAGGGTGGTGGCATCTGCTTCTACATCAACGACAGATGGTGCACCAATGTCACGATCATAGGCAAATCATGTAGCCCTCACCTGGAGATGCTGAGTATCAACTTCTATTCCCCCCCGGGAATTTGCCTCAATTGTCCTTGTGGGAGTGTACATCACTCCCCTCGCCTGTGCGAATGAAGCCCTGCACCACCTGGCCGTATACATATCCGACATAGAACAAAACCCCCCAGACTCTCTGCTTATAGTACTGGGCGACTTCAACAGAACTAACCTAAGCAAGGAGCTACCTAAGTACAAACAACAAGTCACGTGTCCCACTAGGGAAGGGCGCACTCTTGATCACTGCTACAGTACCCTCAAGTCTGCCTTCCGGTCTATCCCGCGTGCTGCACTCGGCCACCTACTCCCTACCTATACACAGAAGCTGAGAGCGGTTAAACCTGTCATCAAGACTGTTAAGAAATGGACCAATGAGGCCAAGATGAAGCTACAGGCCTGCTTTGACTGCACGGAATGGGGGGTCTTCGAAGCCTCGGCAACCAACCTGAATGACCTGACAGACACTGTCACATCCTACATCAGCTACTGTGAGGACATGTGTGTACCTACCAAGACTTACCGCATTTACAACAACAACAAGCCCTGGTTCAATGCCCAGCTCAGGCAACTTCATCGAGCCAAAGAGGAGGCCTATAGCAACGGTGACAGAGCACTTGACTAAAGGAATCAGGCTAGCAAAAAAGCGGTTCTCGGACAAGCTGACAAACGATCTCTCCACCAATGATCCCGTATCTGTATGGAAAGGAATGCAATCCATAACCAACTATAGGAAGACATCGAAGTCCACCACCATGCACCAAGACCTAGCAGATGAAGTGAACCACTTTTATTGCAGGTTCGCAAAGGAAGTCCCCTGCAACCCAAACAATCACCTCTACAATGCCCCGAACACTGACGGCCAACCCCAGGCACTGCAAGTCGCCCAAGAAGAGGTGGAGGCATTGTTCAAAAGGGCCAAACCCAGAAAAGCTCCGGGTCCTGATGGAGTGTCACCATCTTCCCTAAGAGCATGTGCGGGTCAGCTCGCCCCCATATTCACCAATATCTTCAACAAATCGCTGGAGCAACAGAAAATCCCTTCCTGCCTCAAAAGGTCTACTATCGTCCTGGTCCCCAAGAAACCTTCTATCACGAACCTGAATGACTACAGGCCAATAGCACTGACGTCTGTGGTCATGAAAACGTTTGAGCGTCTGGTTTTGAATCACCTGAAAACTGTGACTGGCCCCCAACTGGAACCCCTGCAGTTCGCCTATCGATCGAATCGGTGTGTCGAGGATGCAGTCAACCTGGGCCTGCACTACATTATACAGCACCTAGACATTCCCGGTACCTACGCGAGGGTCCTGTTTGTCGATTTCAGCTCGTCCTTCAATACAATCGTCTCCAGCATCCTCCACCCCAAATTACTTCGCCTAGGGATGCCAGAAGCTACCTGTTCCTGGATAGTAGACTTCCTGACAGATAGGACACAGGTGGTGAAAGCGGGGGAATTCACCTCTCAAACGCGGTCCATTAGTACAGGGGCCCCTCAAGGCTGTGTCCTCTCACCCCTGCTCTTCTCCCTGTACACAAATGACTGTACCTCAGAGGCGCAATCAGTAAAGATCATCAAATTCGCCGATAACACCACCGTCATCGGCCTCATCAAGGACGGGGACGAATCGGCCTATAGACGGGAAGTAGACCGGTTGGCCCAGTGGTGCATCCACAACAACCTTGAGCTCAACCCCCTCAAAACTGTCAAGATGATAGTGGACTTCAGGAAGAAGTCATCTAGTACACCTCCGCTAACGATTGCTGACAGTGTGGTATCGCTAGTGGACTCCTTCAAGTTTCTAGGGACCACAATCTCCCGGGACCTTAAATGGGGGTCCAACGCTGACGCCACTATTGGGAAAGCACAGCAGAGGTTGTTCTTCCTCAGGCAACTAAGGAAGTTCAACATCCCACAGAAGATTCTGCTCCTCTTCTACTCCGCGATTGTGGAGTCGGTACTGTGCTCCTCGATACTCGTATGGTACAGCTCCGCCAGCGCGAAGGACAGATGCAGGCTCCAAAAGGTGGTCAGAACCGCAGAGAAGATCATCGGGGCCGACCTTCCCTCAGTCCAGGACCTGTACCTGTCCAGAGCTAAAAAGCGGGCAATGAAGATAGTAAAAGACCAGCTACACCCCGGCCACAGCATGTTTAACTTGCTTCCTTCAGGCAGGCGCTAAAGGGCCGTCCCCGCCAGGTCCACCAGAAGCCTCAAAAGTTTCTTTCCCCAAGCTGTCCGCCTGCTGAACTCCTGAACATTGACTGACTAGACGTACATGTAACTAACTTGTGTCCCTACGGTATACCTATCTGTGTGACTTTACTTGCCCCCCCCCCCCCCACCTGCTTATCTGTTTCCTACTTGGCTGTTGTATAGCAAACCGAAGACAAATTCCTAGTATACGCAAGTATACCTGGACAATTAAGCTGATTCTGATTCTGATTAAGCAGGTTCTACCCTACTCTAAACACCTGACTGACATACGTCAGGAATCCTGGGAAAATCCGGGGACAAAGTTTACACCGAATAGAGACTCTTGGCTCGCTATCCTCTCTCTGCGCAGGTGTGTAAAAATTGGGAAACCCCGACATACGTCAGGAATCCTGGGAAAATCCAGGGACAAAGTTTACACCGAATAGAGACTGTTGGCTCGCTATCCTCTCTCTGCGGAGGTGTGTAAAAATTGGGAAACCCCTCCGCCTGTTTATTCTCATGTGGCGCATATGGTTGTTTCCTCTGCCCTGCCAGTAACTACCGTCACCTCTCTGAAGGAACCGACGGATCGTCGGGTGGAGGGCTGTTTAAAAGCGATTTATGCCCTGTCTGGGGCTGTTCAAAGGCCAACTATTGCAGGGACTTGGACTGCTGAAGCTGTTGAGGCGTGGGCTCAGGAACTCAAGGCGGAACTGCATTCTGATATTTCTGAGCATGCTCGACAATGTCTCTTGTATATTGCCACGGCTTCTCTGTACCTTAAGGAGGCAGCCTCCGATGCCGGGGTGCTCGCGGCCAAAGCTGCTACTGCGTCCGTTTTGGCCAGACGTATACTTTGGTTGAGATCCTGGTCGGTGGATTTGGATTCCAGAAAAACCCTGGAGGTACTTCCTTTCAAGGGAGACATTCTCTTTGGAGAAGACCTCAGTAAGATTGTGGCTGACCTGGCTACTGCTAAAACAGCCTGCCTACCTAGTACGGCTCCTTCCGCGCAGAAGGCTAAAAGTACTTTCCCTCTGCTCTTTCGTACTCCAGGTAAAGCAAAAGATCAGGCATACCCGAAGCAAGCCCGTACTTCCAGACCTGCGAAGCCCAGACTGAAGTGTGATTGGGACACCCGTCAGCCAGCTTAAAAAAACGATAAGCCGGCCGCATGACGGGGCGGGTCTCCCTCTGGGGGATCCCAGGGTGGGGGGCCAACTTCTAGGTTTTACCCAGGAATGGTTGAAGACCACTTCGGATACCTGGGTGAGGGAAGTCGTTGCTCGAGGTTACGCCATACCCTTCAAGATTTGCCCCCCTCATCGATTTTGCCTAACAGATGTGCCTTTGGATCCAGCAAAAGCAAACACGTTGCACTCGGTGGTACATTCCCTCCTGTCCACAGGAGTGGTGGTACAGGTGCCTCTGACTGAGAGTGGCGAGGGGTTCTATTCCCCGCTGTTTCTAGTCCCGATACCGAACGGGTCCTCGCAGCCCATTCTCAATCTGAAGTCCTTGAACAAGCATGTGCGAATTTCCAAGTTCCGTATGGAAACGCTGCGCTCTATTGTTTTGGCCATGGAGCCTGGGGACTATATGGTCTCCCTGGACATACAGGATGCCTACCTTCATATTCCTATTGCGGTATCTCATCAGTGGTACCTGCGGTTTGCAGTGGGCAACCTTCATTACCAATTTCGGGCGTTACCTTTTGGTTTGACAACGGCTCCGTGAGTCTTCACCAAGGTTATGGCGGTCACGACAGCCACGCTACGCCGTCAAGGGGTCAGGATACTACCATACCTAGACGATTTGTTGATCCTGGTGAGTTCCTCAGAACTTCTCCTGTGTCATCTCGATTTGAAATTCCAGTGCATGAAAGCCCACGGTTGGCTGATCAACTGGAAGAAATCCTCCCTGGTTCCGGCTCGGAGCATGGTACACCTGGGAGCATTACTGGACACCCACAACCAGCAGTTGTTCCTCTCTCAGGAGAAAGTCCTGAAGCTTCAGGACAAGATCCGATGCTTCCTATCCCGTCCGCAAGTGTCGATTCATTCGGCGATGCAAGTGCTAGGTCTCGTGGTGTCGGCTTTCGACGTGGTGGAGTATGCTCAATTCCATTCTCGCCCTCTGCAGAAGTTGATTCTGTCCAGGTGGGACGGCCTGCCTCACCGGATCAGATCTCACATGATCTCCCTATCTCCGGACGTCCGTCTGTCACTGAGCTGGTGGCTTCAGGACCAACGATTGAGCAGGGGCCGTCCCTTCTGGATATCCAACTGTGTCCTGCTGATGACGGATGCCAGTCTGAGAGGTTGGGGCACGGTGTTGGAACAACACTCTCTCCAGGGTCGGTGGACCGAGGAGGAGTCTCTACTCCCGATAAACATTCTGGAACTGCGGGCAGTGTTCAATGCATTGACAATGGCCCAGCATCTGATACAGAACCAACCTGTTCAAGTACAATCGGACAACGCCACCACAGTGGCGTACATCAATCGTCAGGGCGGTACTCGAAGCCGCATGACAATGAAGGAAGTATCAAGGATTCTTCAGTGGGCAGAACGCCTTCTGCCGGCCATATCAGCAGTGTTCATTCCGGGCGTTCTGAACTGGGAGGCGGACTATCTCAGTCATCAGGACGTGCACGCCGGAGAATGGAGCCTACATCCGGAGGTGTTTCAACTTCTTGTGGACAAGTGGGGACTCCCAGATGTGGACCTGATGGCGTCTCGACACAATCACAAGGTTCCGGTCTTCGGAGCAAGGACAAGGGATCCTCAAGCAGCGTTCGTGGATGCTCTGTCAATCCCGTGGAACTTTCGGCTGCCGTATGTGTTCCCTCCGGTGTCACTACTGTCCAGAGTAATACGGAAGTTCAAGCAAGGAGGAAACCTACTTCTAGTCGCTCCAGTGTGGCCCAGGCGGCACTGGTTCTCCAATCTACAGGGCCTCTCGTTGGATCGTTCCCTTCTACTTCCACAACGACCAGACCTCCTCGTTCAGGGCCCTTGTGTTTACCAGGATTTGGCCCGTCTGGCTTTGATGGCATGGCTCTTGAAGCTTCCGTCCTGAGGGCCAAGGGTTTTTCTGAGGCGGTCGTCCAAACTATGTTGAAGGCCCGTAAGCCGGCTTCTGCTCGGATATACCATAGGGTCTGGAATGCTTACTTTACTTGGTGTGCGTCTCACAATCATGACGTTTTCAAGTTTAGTATGGCCAAAATTTTGGCTTTTCTACAACAAGGCTTGGATCTGGCCTCCCTCAAGGTTCACATTTCGGCCTTGTCGGTTTGGTTTCAGAGAAAGATCGCTACCCTACCTGATGTTCATACATTCACTCAGGGTGTGCTGAGGATTCAGCCTCCTTATGTGCCACCTGTGGCCCCTTGGGATCTGTCGGTGGTTTTGGAGGCTCTACAAGAGTCTCCGCTTGAGCCTCTTACCTCGGCTAACCTTAAGTGGCTTTCCCTTAATATGTTGATTTTGCTGGCTATTGCTTCAGCCAGAAGGGTCTCGGACTTGGTACCTTATCCTATAAATCCCCCTATTTGATTTTTCACTGTGACTGGGCGGTTCTTTGGACACGCCCAGGTTATTTACCCATGGTGGTGTCTTCTTTCCACCTTAACCAGGATGTGGTACGGGCTCTCCGTATCTATGTGAAGAGAACTTCTTCCGTTAGGAAATCCGATTCTCTTTTTGTGTTTGGTTTTCACAAACGTGGCTGGCCTGCTTAAAAGCAGACATTGGCCAGATGGATTAGAATGGTGATTGCACATGCTTATGTACAGGCCGGTCGTCCAGTTCCTGCTACCATCAAAGCCCATTCTACTCCGTCGGTTGGACCTTCTTGGGCGGCCCACCGTGGTGCTACCCTTGAACAATTGTGCAAGGTGGCTACGTGGTCCTCGAGGAACACGTTTATTAGGTTCTATGCCTTTCATACTGCCGCTTCCCAGGATGCTTCCTTTGGACGCCGGGTTTTTGTGCCCGCTACAGTGCGTCCCCTCCCATAAGGAACTGCTTTAGGACATCCCCAATGTTATTTCCTTGTGGAGCCCAGTGTACCCCGCAGCAGAAAACAAGATTTATGGTAAGAACTTACCGTTGTTAAATCTCTTTCTGCGAGGTACACTGGGCTCCACAAGGCGCCCACCCCGACGCACTTAGCTTTTTTGGGTTGGTATTGGCATGGCCGCTGACATCTTCTCCTGCGGTGTGTGGTGTAATTGGCTACGAGCTGTTGTCGTCTCTGGTACCTGCTACTGCATTGGGCTGGTTAACTAAACTGAGCTCACTGGCATGGAGGCGGGGTTATAGAGGAGGCAGCGCTGTGCATCTTGGGAACAGTCTAAAGCTTTGAGCCTGTTGGTGCCTCGGATCAAGATCCTACTCTACACCCCGATGTTATTTCCTTGTGGAGCCCAGTGTACCTCACAGAAAGAGATTCAACAACGGTAAGTTCTTACCATAAATCTCGTTTTTGAGTCTCTTCTCTTTCAATAAGGAGAAGCAACCATGAATGTTGACTGTATTATGATTATTTGTTATTATTAGTAATATATTTAATATGAATGTTTCAAAATATATTATTGTTTTATTATATAGAATACAGTATATTATATGTAGCTTTAACTTTTATAGAACTTTAAATACTGTAAGTCAGTGTTTCGTTTTCTGATAATATTTCTAGTTTAATATGTTTCTTCCTTGTACTTTATACCTTCATACATGTTATTTTGATTTTTGCTAATTATAATTAACTGTTGTGTTCTATCTTTTACTGTGTATTTCTAATTTCATGATGTCGCATCTGGCAATTAAACCTCAAACCAGGAAATATCCTTGAACTGAAAAATAAGTGGATTATCAATGTGAATTTCAGGTCATTTTCCAGAAGGTGGCAGAAAACCACACATCTCATGTCCTAACACGTCACGGTTGCCATAGGAGTCCCAGCAACACTTTGCAAACACAGAGGCAAGTTTCCTGCTTAATTCGTTTAACTCCTACTTATCATTCATATGTGCTGTATGTCAAATCTTCATCCACACAGCTAGGAACCTATCTAATCAAACTGCATACAACTCTTTTTGGAAACTGGCTTAAGCATGCATTTGTCAATAAGATTTATTTATTACCAGTTACTTACATAGCGCACACATATTCCGCAGCGCTTTACAGAGAATATTTGCCCATTCACATCAGTCCCTGCCCCAGTGGAGCTTACAATCTATATTCCCTATCACATGTACACACAGACACATTCACACTAGGGTTGGAAAAGTTCCCCAAAAGAAAAAAAAGTTAAAAAAATCATGTCGACCTTTTCATGTGTCGACCTTTCATGTGTCGACCATTTCATGTGTCGACCATGTGTACATGTCGACCATGTCAATGTCGACCAATAGTGGTCGACCTAATGACTGTCGACCATAACATGGTCGACCATGTGAACGGATACCGTCTTAACTATACATGCTCCATGATTATGGCACCTTTATAATATAGATGTTCTCCACCCCCACAAGTGTGTGGTGGAGACAAAGTACATACTGAAGAAATCTAGAGAACCCAAATGAATTACACTCTGCTCCAGTAGTCCCACGCCGCCACTCTGTATGTTTGAGAATGAGCTTGTCTCTGTTATGATGTCTTCAGTAGTGAGCTCAGTGGCAAACGCAGGATTTGCATGGGGGGGTTTCCAGAACTGGGCGGAGCCAATCACGGGGGTGCGGACTGAGGTGACCCAGTATATGCTGGGTCCGTAAAACTAGTGTGTCTGTGTGTGTGTGTGTGTGTGTGTGTGTGTATATATATATATATACATATATCTACACACATATATATATATATACATACACACACATACATATACACATATACATAGCATATTAAACATGCATACATATATATATATATATATATATATGTACACACACATACAGTACACATATATATACACATGTATATATATATCGTGTGTGTGTGTGTGTGTGTGTGTGTGTGTGTGTGTGTGTGTGTGTGTGTGTGTTTATATGTATGTATGTATATACATGTGTATATATGTATGCACATGGATATATACAGTGCTTAAAGTGGGCCGGAACGGGGCGGAACTGCGTTCCGTCACTTCAAATTGAAGGCGGAACCAGTTCCGCCTCCGTCCGGCCACTAGCGTCTGATCAGTGCACTTGGAAGCTTGCAGCAGCCGCCAGCCAATCCTGGCTCATGGGCGGACCGGCTGCCAATAAAAAGAAAGCAAGGCTTTTTTTTTTTAAACTGGGTGAGCCTGTGAGCCAATCATGGCTCGCGCACCGCCAGCCAATGAGAAGCTGCCTAGTGGCATCTTCTCATTGGCTGGCGGTCCGCCAGCCGTGATTGGTGCACAATCGACGCCATAATCAGATTCAAAGAGCGGCCTCTTCTTTTGATCAGCAGCCGGTCCGCAGGAATGGCTGACGGCTGCTGACAACGTCAAACCTACAGCTGGGACCCACTGACGCACCCTGCTACTCCTCCGTCCCACTGACAGAGGTGTACTCCATCCTCTCTCCCGCGTCTAGCAGTGTGCAGTCCCCGGATAGCCGCCTCCCTCCAGTGCAGTGCCTCCGGCTGTCCCCATCCCTATGATGCCGGTGGACAGCACATTTCACAGTTCAAGTTTGAGGCTTCTCTCACAAACAAGCAAGTAAATAAACAATAATCATTGCACTGCGATGCAGGAGGACTGCCAGGCAGACCCATCGCAGTGCACCGATTATTGTTTATTTATTTGTGAGAGAAGCCTCAAGCTTGAACTGTGATCTGTGCTGCCGCGGCACAGCTCCGTGCAGCCCTTTCATTTTCCAAGCCGTGCAGGGGACACTCACTGCACTACTCATCGGCAGGAATTCCGGCTCCAGTCCACAGCTGCCAGTGCCTCCCATTATTACACAGGTCAGATGTGTGTGAGCTGCTGCTGTCCCTGGGGAAGGAGGGAGAGGGGGAGTGTGTGTGTACTATCTGCAGTCCCAGCATATGTGTGTGTGTGTAATTTGCAGTCCCATTGTGTATATGTGTGTGTGTGTGTGTGGGGGGGGGGGGATGAGCATGTGTGTAATGTATTCTGCAGTGTTAATGTGTGGGGGGGGACAGTCTGCGGTCCCAGTGTGTGTTTGTAATTTGCAGTCATGGTGTGGTGGGGCAGACTGCAGTCCCAGTGTGCGTGTGTATGTACAGTCTGCAGTCCCAGTGTGTGTGCGGGGGCATTTTATTTATATATCACACACACACGCCCCCCATCCTACCAAATTCTGTGTTTACCCCTGCAGTGGACGATGAGGGTGCTGCTACAGGAGCTCGGAGTTGTTGCACTGCTGTTCGGGATCTTTCTGTGAGTACCGGGGCTGAGACCCCCTCGCTGTGTATATATAGTGATACTGCTCTGTATGTATCCAGCTGGGGTCCCCTACCCCCATCTTGGCTGTGCATTGGGTTACATGCTTCCCAGGTTGCAGGTGTAGTTTTAGGCTGGCTCAGTTTTTTCATTAATGTTAAAGTAACAGTGATGTAATTAGGTGTAATGGAGCTTTGTGAGGCCACACACCCTTCTGCGGCGCGCGCCTACGGCGCGCAGGTGATAGTGGAGATGAGTTCCCCCACCTCTCCAGGACCACTTTAAGCCCTGCATATATATGTACTATAATTAAAATAAAGTAAACTTTTATTGCACTTACAAGTGCCACCAGGAAGACAGCAGGCTGCAGAGGACGCTAGACAGCCATTAATAATACTCATGCAGCTAAAAAAAAAAAAAAAAAAAACTTTTTTTTTTTTTTTTTAGTGGAGGGGGTTTCTGGGTGCTCGGAAACCCCCCCTGGGTGCGCCACTGGAGCTCCCAGCATTCTGTCTGGTGAATAGTTCCAGACATTCACCAATCAGTGTGCAGACTTTCCAGGAACAACTTGGGAACATCCTTTACAGATCTATCGGCAACCAGTGAAAAAGCCAGTCATACCCCTTTCACACTAGAAACAAAACCCCTGGGTTATTGCACATGAAAGCGGGATTTTGCCTAGTGTGAAAGCACACTACCCAGGACTTTGCTCTTTACTAGGGTCAGGTCTGAGACCCGGGAATTTGCTGGCAATTAGACAAATAAATTTCCCAGGTCACAGTCTGAAAGGGCTATTACAGATTAAATTGCATTGGACTAGGTAGCAAATTATTACATCTTCAGGCTAATTTGCTCTTTTATGTTTCTTGTTCTGATACAAATTATCATAAAACCCAGTTTATGTGACACCACTACAAACCTCTAAATAATATGGTACAGAATGTTTCCCTCCTGTACCTTGTTAAAACCCTTGGTAGATTTTAAAGTTTCTATCATGTTCCCCATTTCCCTTCTCTGCTCCAAACTATACATGTTAAAATCTTTTAGTCTTTCTGGGTAAGTTTTGTGATGCAGGCCATGCACCATTTTAATTGCCCTTGCTCTCTAATGTATTAATATCTTTCTAGAGATGGTCTCCAGAACTGGACCCAGTATTCCAGGTGAGGTGGTACCAATGACCTATATACAGTGTATCAGGAATCAGCATTCAGTGGTATCTCAGTTACCAGCACGTTGGTGTGCAGGCCTCCGGAGGTCACGGCCCCAGCTTGTTGCTGCATGAGTACTCTGTCCGCGGAGCACAGAACCCATTGTTGCTGTATACCCCTGAAATCCATCCAGCGTGTACCCCGCTGTGTGCCCACCATCTGTACATCATGGGTGCCGCCATGACACTTGCGGTCAGCTGACCTGTAAACACCCAATCCTGCGCTGTGTCTGCACACATGATTCAAGCAACCAATGACTGCTGACCAGGGGGTATAAATACAGAACATCAGCTCAGTCTCATCACCTTGAACAATGCGTCGCATCCAGTGCACAGCGTCTCCTGGCTCCAGTCTCCTGAGATTTCCCAGCTTCAGCTTCTCCGGGTGAGTTACAGGCACCAGCCATCTGTCTTTGCTACAGCTCCTTCCACAGTCTGCTACCACTTTTATTTGCAGTAAGAGACTCTCTCCAGGTGCTGCCTTTCCATACTTACCTGTGTGTTGTTACTCTGCATTCAGCACTGTGCTATTGCATCCAGCACTTAAAACAACTAGCTAGAGTTTACCAACTGTCTCCTGCTATAGCCTTGCTTGGCTCTGTGGACTTTTTGCATATCAAACTGACTGTGTGATTTTACTACAAGCTGCTATCGGTTTCCAGGCCGATTACCAGAGTTACTTATTGCCTGAATTGTGCCATAACATTCTGCCATCAGTTTCCAGGCCGATCCGCTGTTGCTTTACTTACCTTCAGGATATTGACTCTGTTTGCCATCGGCTTTCAGGCCGACCATCGTTGTTTGCGAAACTGCCTCTGGTTTCCAGACCAGCCCATTATGTGTGACTGTTACTAAAACATCTGTCAGCTTCCAAGATGAGAATCCTCTGTATTGACATTCTGCTCCAGTCGTTATTCATATTCTTGTGTGCTTAATAAAATATCATTGCGCACATGTGCAGGAACTTATTGCAGCCTCCTCGTTTCCTCCACCATATCACCACTGACCCACTAGTCCGGGGGCCACTGACCCATCCGGAACAGACACAGACCTGACAGTTTGTTCAAGGCCCATGGACTCGGACGGTGGTCAGAGTGTGGGGGCAGGGGCCCTTCAAAGTTTAGTATTACGACTCAATGGTCAAGAGGCTGCACAACAGCAAATCATACAGTTTCTGCAAGGAATGTAATCCCGACTCGACACTCTACAACAGTTCTTTCCAAGTTCAGTCTCTCCAGCTCCAGCTTCAGCTCAAGTTCCCTTTTCCACAGCTTCAGGTTCTCCAGTTGCTACCGTTCCAGTATCTCGTCTTCACCTTCCTACACTGAGTAAGTTCGATGGCAATCCCAAAATGTTTTGTGGATTTTTGTACCAGTGCGAAGTTCACTTTGAATTACTGCACAAATTCCCGACACCCAGAGCAAAGGTTGCATACATTGTGTCTCTCCTGACTGGTCCTGCCTTGAATTGGGTCTGTCAAAGTCAGAAAAATATCACGCTGCACGTTGCCATATATGCACTTCATGCGTGTGCACGCTGCATATTTAATCAAAATAATGTATTTTATAAGTTAATATTCCCCTGAGTTCAACAGGTATCAGTGGGTCTCAAGATGGCTCTTTGACCTTAGAGATTCCCCAAACAATAGCTTTCATGTTGGGAGGGCTTCACATGTTCTTATGCATAGTTAAGCACAGGAATAGTAATTGAAGATTAATTGTATTCCGAATCAGTTTCTTTCCCGCAGACGGAGTACAATAGCCTTTAATTACACTAAGCTTTGAGATTCAATGAGGGCCAAAACCTGTGTTTACGAATGGGGCTGGATTTGTCTCCAGAAGAATGATTGCTGGGATGTCATTGTCTCAACTGAAAGTGGACAGTGAGACAGTATTCGCCAAACAATAGCTTCCCACAAGACAGGAATTTGAAACAAGTGCATAACCAAGATCACATGGTCAGCTCTGCTCACTGATACAGCTAGCCCACATGCTGTGAAAGACACACACTTCCTGTGGTTGACACACCCCCACAGCTGGAATGCAGGTATGATATCCACTGGAAATCACAGGGCTCACTGACTCACTCAGAACCAAGCAAGCATCCAGAAGCATGGCTTGCTTATCACCAGGCTCCAAGCGAAAGGCTAAGTATTGTATACTCATGGCTTAATGGCATAGAATAGTTTAAATATGTGTTTGTGGTAAAGTAGTTGTGAAATGATTGGCATAGAATAGTTAGTTTGGAGATACAAATGGCTTAAGGTTAATGATGCTTGTGCAGTTGTGTGATTGTTGGGTGTTTGGGATGATACTCTATGAAATCTGTAATGAATTGGAACAGTAGACAATCTGTAGCATAGCATCTCTGGTATACATTTATGGATGGTGATTTATAACAGATTATAGTAGTTTTACATGATACATCTTGCTGAAGGTTAGAAGTCAAAACATACTTCCTTTTGTTACTGTAGTCATGTGCTTGTAGCAATAGCAGGCTGATACTTGAGGGTACCTGGTTATTGAGATACTGTGTTGGCTTGAAATTGTGAAAGGTGATTTAGATGGTTTGGAATTGTAAAATCAGAACATATGCATTGTGTTGAGGCTTGGACATTTTGGAATATAGTGGAGTCTTGTGTCTTCTGCTATGTGATTGTGGTGTAGCAGAGAGTGCCATGTGTTTGGACTTGCAAATCTAAAATGGCTGCTAGCATTCCCTTTTAAATCATATGTTACAGACTTTGGAATCATGGGAGTTTTTCCCAAAATGGAGTCTAGCTTCTGTCCCATGCGGTATCGTAGGGACCATTGTGTTGTTGCTGTGTGTGTTGTGTATATAGGGACAGCCAGCCAGGGTGAGCATAAGTTTCTCAACACAAAGGTTCTCAACATTGACTAACTGCGCAGCGATCGCTCCCTCCATGTGTAAGTTTCTCTGCAACCATATTGTCTTTTATTTTAATGTTATAAGCCATTCTCTCTCTCCTTCCCCCTTAAATGTATTTGTATCTTTATTGTATTTTATGTGTAGTGATTCGGTTAGGTATTTTATGTTATCTTGGTAGTGTATAACTTGTATTGTGTCATTCTTTTGCAATTGAACGTTCATTCATTTCCTTAAAAGGCGTTAGACCCTTAGACCGGTATTTGAGTGTTTATTATATTGCTAAGGGGTTCTCAGAGCGTCACATACGCTCATACAGCTTTTAAACTAACAAGGTTACACTGTGTTGCATTTACACCTTATCACTGCACAAGGGTTTACAGTATAAGTACATTGTTTATGGTATAGTTATAAAAGTTTAATTCTGTAAGTGTCTGCGACGCCTGTGCTCACATCCTGTACACAGCGTCTGCTACACTAAGGGCGTACCCTTGCAGTACCTTTTGCGCCAATTGCGTACTGTGTCTCTTAACCTTTTAAAGTGTTTTAAATAGGATAAACATATAGGCTTTGTCAATTGAGGGCTCCTCCGGTCTTCACATATCTGCACTAGGTAACTTTAGCAGACATTATCGATCAGCAAAAGGCGGGAAGGTGCTATCCCTCGCAGTGCTGACCAGATAAGCATCTGCTTCACTTGGTAAGGAGTGCTGAGGGAATTCGGGAACTGGAAGGTAGGAACAGTACGTTATTGTCTTTGTAAATCTGGTTTTTATTTCTATTTGGTGCCAACTACACACGCAGATTGGATGGTTTGTCTGTTTAAATAGGTTTAAAAATAATTTTTAATCGCTCTGCATAGCGTGATAACTAAAAGGAGCTGGCATGATGATTTTCTTTGTGACAAAAGGTCTGTCCCCCATTTTGTGTAAACCTCATGGATGTGGAAGGGGGAGGAGCAGCGGCCATTTTGGGAAGTCAAATTTTTTTTTTCTAAAGCGGCTGATTTTCAGTTGACTCAGGAAATAATCAGCCATCCATTGTCAAAAAGAAATCATCATTTAATGAGTTTTTTTTATTTATGCATTTATTTAATCTATATCATAGTCAATCATAAGTAATAGTGATTGGTACACATATGTAATATCTATATGTGTGTGACATCAATGTATGTTCTACAGGATAGCTATACAATGAGAATCATACTATTGCAAGCAGTGATTATTAGATTAATTTAGAATTGCATGTTCATCTGTGTATTTTCACATCTCATTCTCCTGATTGCCACATACCATTGGTAAAGCGCTGAGACATTTGTTGTTATTAATAGTTAAAAGATAAAAAGTAATATTTAAGGGTATAATTGTAAAAGGCACGCACACAGTCTCGCCTAAGAATACAAGGGAGATTTGGGTGGTGTATAGTGAATGATTACTGTTAAAGATCATTCACATTGATAAACGTGTAGTGTGTTACTGTGGACGTACTTGGGTTGTGTACACTTGTCCTTACAAGGGCAGGGCGTACGCAACGCAAGGGTCGACGCACGGAGTGTATATTACGCAACGGAGCATACGGATACGCCCACATTAAACAAACCGCACGATAGTTTTGTTTAGTAGGCGATAAGGAAATAACGCGAAAATAACACAAATCTATCTCAAATCCAAAAGTTTAAAAGTTAAAAGAAAAAGACTTTCTCTATTGCAATTCTTCTGGGTTAGGCTAATACTGAATGAAAGGATTTCTGCGCAGAAATAAAAATTAAAGTGTACATGTGGTAAGAGAGTGTGTATATATAAGATTTCTCTTTTATTACGGAAGTGGGAACCATAGGCCAGTAGAAAGAGGTACACCAGCGAGAGTGATATTGTGGGGTGGCTTGGGAGGCGTCCCTTGTTATTCTCGACATATTAATGAGCAGTAGAGTCTGCTGTACATAACAGACCAGGAGGTCACAGACCAGGAGGTCACAGACCAGGCACAGACCAGGAGGTCACAGAACAAGAGGTTCATGTACAGCAGACTAGAAGTAGAGAAGCACAACCGAAGAGGGGTTGGTGCGAGACCCATATAGGCCAAAGAAGCTCATTGCTGAAGGAATTCGCAGCCGAAATTTTCGATTCCACTGATCGTTCCGCACATAAGATTAGTTGCTTATGTGCAGATACGATTGTACCGCATGTGATTGTGTGCATTAGCGTGTCTTAAATTCAAAAGAACGCTACTTGCACATTGTTAACGTGATTTGTGTAATTTTTTTTATTTTAAGGGAAGTAGCCTGATCACTCGGGGACATTCCAACAACCGATACTTGCTGGGGACTGGAAGGTCCAACACGCCCCAGTAAATAAAGGTTCATAGGGGCCCTAGGTTGGGTACAGCAGCTCTGGGAACAGTGATTGCAGTACTGGCCAACGTGGGCGGGAGTTAAGTGGGCGGACTTCGAAGCAACACCCCCACCGCAGCCTTACCCCGGACATTTTGGTTTTCTGTGAGGGTTGCCGGAGACCCTGATTGGAAGTCAGAGGTAGTGAAAGCAACGCCTGCAGAGATGGGGGCCACTTGTTCAGGTAAGGGGCGATCAACCCAGGTTCAGGTTGATTTGAAACCGATCAATCAGGTCGGCAAGGTCATGTGTGAGAAATCAGACCAAGATGGTCATCACACAGAAATATTATGCAATGAATGGGAAAGGATGACTGTGCATGACGGGGAAAAGTTTCCCCGGGTAGGTACTTTTAACCCAGAAGTGTTACAGAATTTAAAGAGAAGAGTTTGCCTGATTAAATCTTCAAAAAGGCGTATTAGACATTATGATTATTTAAAATTGTGGCAACAGGAAAGTGAAATGCAAAGAAATTTAACTTACATATCTGACTCTCATCTTGGGAAGAGAGACATGGCAATGGAGAGGATTATGGCTGCAGAGAATGGCGCGATGGTGTACGATAAAAATGCACTTAGTAACTGTATTAAGAATGAAAGTAACAAATGTAATAATGTTTATAAAAATGAAAGTGTCAAAAATACAAATGTTAACCTGTGCAAGTCGCACCCCATGTTAAACTCCCCTCAGGATTACCAGCGAGAAGGTGAAACCAACACGATGTCAACACTCTACCCAGCAGTCATCATACGAGACACCCAGAGGGACACGGCCAAGTTGGTAAAGGCAATAGCAGAACCCCCTAACGGAGGGTCAGGTGAGGTCGTGTCAACAGGTAAGTACGGTATTGTATGTTACTCACAGACAAATGCATCTTACACCAAAGAGTTAACACAAAATAGCATAATGGAACAAAATCCTGTCAGGGTGAACACAATATATTAAAACAAATGTACACTACAGGAAAGTAGCAGTTTAGGTGTTAATAAATGGTTTAGAGGAAGTATTAAGAACGAGTATACAAGCCTCTCTACCTAACTGGAGAAATTACTCAGTAACTGCATTAAGGAACTACGCTGTTGGGCATGAGCAAAACATCATCAAGCACAGGGAAACAAAGAAGCCCCAGATCCCTGTGGGTAAGTCAAAGGTGAAAAGGTGTTATAATTGCCAGAAGGAAGGTCATTTTGCAAGAGATTGTAGATCAAGAAGTAGACCAAATTCATATAAACCCCCTAGACAAAGATATGAGCAAAGTTATGACACACCAAATTGTAATCAGAGATCACATAGGAAGGAGTTTGGGCCACACCCATGATATGTAGTCAGGAAAGGTGATCATTAGGACTGATGGTAAGCCTGAGGTTACAGTTAATGAAATGGGAGGTCAGTTCCTTGCAGGCACACGGACGGCCGGGTAGACGTTGTAATGTATCTGTGAAATGTTTTCTTTTTCCCCATCTCTGACGGTCATCGGTAGGACTCAAACATTGCATAGCTACTTGGTCTTTGCAGAAGTCTACCAAACCCCAGCATGACCTACCCGCATCAATGTATCCTGGCCAGATACAAAGGGTGGAGTATGGAGGTGCTGGTGGGAGGAACTGAGCAAGGATACCATTGGACATGTAGATATGACAGCCTGATGATGAACGGCAGATCTGACAATGTTTTAAAATGTTTGAAAAATGTTTTTTTTTCCCTGTTGTTGTTTATTGTTGGTTTATGTAATATATATGTATATTAATTGTTCTCTCTCTCTTTTGTTTTCTCTCTTCTCACTCATGTTTTCATGTTTTAAAGATGGTATGTCACACATTAGTTGGACAAATGGTAATGCAGGATTTATTCTCCTTACAGAGAGATCGCTGATTTGGAAGGAATATTGCATCACCGGAGTGATCGTTTGGAAGACTGAGAGACAGCACCTTTGAGATGACAGCAGAACAAGAAGAACAACAAGACTAGAGAACTAATTATTGTAACAAGTTTCTCTCCCCCTCAAACTGTTTTCCTGTACCCCCATTACAAATTTCTCCTTTCTCCTCCTGTAAGATGGACTCGCCTCAAGAGACTGTGATCCGTGTTTTCATGTCGACCCTGATGTTGACCAGAGCAGTCTGTTTCGGTGAGAGTACCAGTGAGGTCGAGAAAGGATCCAGAAAGGTTCTGATGCCAAAGATGGAGGCGTAGATTTCCAAGAACAACATAATCACCAAGCAAAGGCGAGTATCAGAAAACAATCTGGTAGCATTGACCATAGAAGGAATTGTGAAGGATTGTTAGCTGAAGAAAATTGCATCTGTAGGCATTGTGATAACTTAGTTGAGGATGGGTGCATCAAGAAATGTCAGTCCAGTTTTGACGTTAACATGGACCGGCATCCATTGGGTGACTATCACTCATTAGTGGGTAAGGTGTTAAACCAAACAGACTGTTGGGTATGCTCTCAAGTACCTCAAGGCCATAGCAAATCAGGATTAGTACCATTCCCTTTAACTATAGGAGAGGTACTTGAGTTAAGTGGTGGGAGACCGGTGGACAAGAGGTTTAATATCTCTAGTCCTCCTAGTTTGAAGCTCCACCAATATCATGTGGATAGGTCCTTAGTGTGTTTTAACATTTCCAATCCCCGAAAGCCGGGAAATTGGGAAGTGTCATGGAATAACAAAACCATGACCTTTTCATATAGAGCCGATAGAATGCCTACAGATACAGAGCTCATACGCCACATAGCCGATAGTGGAAAATATTTCCGATATAGGTATACCCTAGGAAGTAGGATCATGAGAGTTGGAGAAGTATCACCAGGATACTGTGCACATATCATACAATCGGATACGTGTACCAGACAGATGGGAGAATTAGGGTTAGGAGAGTCCACATGGAAAATGTGTAACATGGTAATGACATATTCAGTCCCATATGTTCTCCCCGATGATGCATATTTCATATGCGGGAGAAAGGCGTATGAGCGGCTTGCCCCAAACTCAGAAGGATTATGTTATATTGAAAAAGTACCGCCTGAAGTAATGACTGTATCGCATAACAAAATTGATTTGACTTACGACCCAACCATTGAAACCACGCTGTGATAAAAGGTGATTCCACGACCTGTTTCTTTCACCCGTTTCTCCTTTGTTTTCCTCCAAGGTACAAGGACTCGCTTGGAAGAAGAATTTGACAACCTTTTACACAGACAACAGATGGACTATGCCATAGACCCCCTTATCCCTAGTAACGTTAATTTTACGCTAGCCCAACACTTTTTGTAAGTCTATGGACATTGAGAGAACTTTTGCTCGCACATTTGGCAAAAGCCCAAGGAGACTACAGTCAACATGTACATCAAGACAAGACTTCAGACAAGACTTCAATCAACAAATGCATATTAACCTCACATAGAATATCACTGCATTTACCATAATTGTTCCTTATCTTCATTTCTACAACCTTCAGGTAATGACACACATAGTCGATAGGGAATACAGGCACAGATATCAGCACTCACATATCCCCCCATTCATGTATCATCAACTAAAATGTGCTCCCCCATTTTGTTGCAACCAAAAGCCGAAAAGAGCTCGGTAAAGTTTGACAGCCCATCCACAGACCCTTAATACGGGATAAGAAGGAATTCAAATGTATACTTCGCAATACCTCGAAGCTTGATTTTAAAACACGTACGGCACGATGATACATGAGCCCCCCAAACATGGATTCATACACACATGCTTCTGCTATCTCACTAGGTCATACCCTTTTCCCACCTTCTTCTCTCCTCCCTTACCCAATCATAGAAATGTATTTACATATGACATATATTTTTCTCTTTTTGAAATGTTTTCGGAAGTGGCAGTTATTGGTGACTGCCAAAGGGTGGACTGTCAAAGTCAGAAAAATATCACGCTGCACGTTGCCATATATGCACTTCATGCGTGTGCACGCTGCATATTTAATCAAAATAATGTATTTTATAAGTTAATATTCCCCTGAGTTCAACAGGTATCAGTGGGTCTCAAGATGGCTCTTTGACCTTAGAGATTCCCCAAACAATAGCTTTCATGTTGGGAGGGCTTCACATGTTCTTATGCATAGTTAAGCACAGGAATAGTAATTGAAGATTAATTGTATTCCGAATCAGTTTCTTTCCCGCAGACGGAGTACAATAGCCTTTAATTACACTAAGCTTTGAGATTCAATGAGGAGGGCCAACACCTGTGTTTACGAATGGGGCTGGATTTGTCTCCAGAAGAATGATTGCTGGGATGTCATTGTCTCAACTGAAAGTGGACAGTGAGACAGTATTCGCCAAACAATAGCTTCCCACAAGACAGGAATTTGAAACAAGTGCATAACCAAGATCACATGGTCAGCTCTGCTCACTGATACAGCTAGCCCACATGCTGTGAAAGACACACACTTCCTGTGGTTGACACACCCCCACAGCTGGAATGCAGGTATGATATCCACTGGAAATCACAGGGCTCACTGACTCACTCAGAACCAAGCAAGCATCCAGAAGCATGGCTTGCTTATCACCAGGCTCCAAGCGAAAGGCTAAGTATTGTATACTCATGGCTTAATGGCATAGAATAGTTTAAATATGTGTTTGTGGTAAAGTAGTTGTGAAATGATTGGCATAGAATAGTTAGTTTGGAGATACAAATGGCTTAAGGTTAATGATGCTTGTGCAGTTGTGTGATTGTTGGGTGTTTGGGATGATACTCTATGAAATCTGTAATGAATTGGAACAGTAGACAATCTGTAGCATAGCATCTCTGGTATACATTTATGGATGGTGATTTATAACAGATTATAGTAGTTTTACATGATACATCTTGCTGAAGGTTAGAAGTCAAAACATACTTCCTTTTGTTACTGTAGTCATGTGCTTGTAGCAATAGCAGGCTGATACTTGAGGGTACCTGGTTATTGAGATACTGTGTTGGCTTGAAATTGTGAAAGGTGATTTAGATGGTTTGGAATTGTAAAATCAGAACATATGCATTGTGTTGAGGCTTGGACATTTTGGAATATAGTGGAGTCTTGTGTCTTCTGCTATGTGATTGTGGTGTAGCAGAGAGTGCCATGTGTTTGGACTTGCAAATCTAAAATGGCTGCTAGCATTCCCTTTTAAATCATATGTTACAGACTTTGGAATCATGGGAGTTTTTCCCAAAATGGAGTCTAGCTTCTGTCCCATGCGGTATCGTAGGGACCATTGTGTTGTTGCTGTGTGTGTTGTGTATATAGGGACAGCCAGCCAGGGTGAGCATAAGTTTCTCAACACAAAGGTTCTCAACATTGACTAACTGCGCAGCGATCGCTCCCTCCATGTGTAAGTTTCTCTGCAACCATATTGTCTCTTATTTTAATGTTATAAGCCATTCTCTCTCTCCTTCCCCCTTAAATGTATTTGTATCTTTATTGTATTTTATGTGTAGTGATTCGGTTAGGTATTTTATGTTATCTTGGTAGTGTATAACTTGTATTGTGTCATTCTTTTGCAATTGAACGTTCATTCATTTCCTTAAAAGGCGTTAGACCCTTAGACCGATATTTGAGTGTTTATTATATTGCTAAGGGGTTCTCAGAGCGTCACATACGCTCATACAGCTTTTAAACTAACAAGGTTACACTGTGTTGCATTTACACCTTATCACTGCACAAGGGTTTACAGTATAAGTACATTGTTTATGGTATAGTTATAAAAGTTTAATTCTGTAAGTGTCTGCGACGCCTGTGCTCACACCCTGTGCACAGCGTCTGCTACACTAAGGGCGTACCCTTGCGGTACCTTTTGCGCCAATTGCGTACTGTGTCTCTTAACCTTTTAAAGTGTTTTAAATATGATAAACATATAGGCTTTGTCAGGTCTACCCGTTATGGGAGCGAGCAGATTCTCTTCTGAACAACTATACAGATGAACCTGGGCGTACAACATCTGCTTCCTCAGACAAACTCCAAATTCGCCAGGGGACACGTACCGTGGGACAATATGTCATCCAGTTCCAGACATTGGCATCGGGGGTTAAATGGAATAATCAGACATTGGTTGCTGCATTCTGGCATGGGCTGTCAGATCGTATAAAAGATGAGTTGGCTACTTGAGATCTCCCAGAGCAACTAGAAGCTTTAATTTCTTTGTTTATGAAGTTGGACTTGCATTTATGTGAACGAACCAGTGAACGCTCTCAAAGTGACCATTGCAAGCATTGAGTTATGCCTCAAGTACAGTCCCAACCCACTGCTTCTGATGAGCCTATGCAAGTGAATAGGTCCCGCTTAACCCCTGAGGAGCGGTCAAGAAGGTTACGGGAAAAACTGCCTATATTGTGCTGCTGCTGGTCACATGATTAGTTCCTGTCCTACACGTTCGGGAAACGCCAGGTCATAAATTGCAAAGGAGGAGTCAAGTTAGGAACTTTAACCAAAGCTCCTTCTTCCCGAGAGCTCATCTTGCCTGTTACCCTGGAAACACAGAGTGGATTACAGACTTTTTCTACTTTAGTGGATTGTGGTGCTGCTGGGAACTTCATTACACAGGCTGCAGTTGACAAAATCCATCTTCCTGTTTCAAAACTGTCTCGTCCAGTCTACCTTACGGCCGTAGACGGTAGTCGTATTGCTGAGGATTCCATCAATCACCAAACTAAGCCAGTGGTCATAGAAGTGGGCTTCCTCCATTCCGAGTTTATTGAACTTTTGGTTATTCCTAAAGCCACTTATGAGATTGTACTGGGTATGCCCTGGCTTCAATTACACAATCCGCAAATCGATTGGTCCATGATACAGCTCACAGCATGGAGTTCCTCATGTTTCCACTCCTGTTTGGCTCAAGTCCGTCCTGTGAGATCTTCAGGGTTAAAACCCCAGTCCAAACTTTCTGAGGCCTGCAAGGACATTGCTGACATCTTCAGTGAAAAGGCCGCTGACGTTCTGCCTCCCCATTGGGAATGGGATTATCCTATTGATCTTATCCCGGGGAGAAAGCCAACCAGAGGACGCACGTATCCTCTCTCCATTCCTGAGACTCAAGCCATGAGTGAGTATATGAAAGAGAATCTTCAGAAAGGGTTTATCTGTCCTTCCTCATCTCCAACAGGAGCAGGGTTTTTCTTCGCCAAGAAAAAAGACGGAGGATTACGCCCCTGCATTGATTATCGAGGATTAAATATTACCATTAAGAACAGCTATCCTTTGCCATTACTTTCATTAGATGCCAGTATTTTTACTAAGCTAGATCTCCGTGGGGCATACAATCTCATCAGAATCCGAAGTGGAGATGAGTGGAAAACAGCTTTCAACACCCGCGATGGCCACTATGAATATCTTGTGATGCTCTTTGGATTAAGTAATGCCCCGGCTGTGATCCAGAACTTTGTCAATGAAATATACCGAGATGTTCTGTACAAGTATGTGGTAGTCTTCCTCGATTACATCCTGATCTTCTCCCGTGATTTGGCTTCCCATCGCCAACAAGTGAAAGAGGTTCTTTGACGTCTTCAACAGAATCATCTTTATGGTAAATTGTCTAAGTGTACTTTCGAAGATTCTTCAGTGCCCTTCCTAGGGTACATAATTTCCGGTTCTGATCTTCAAATGGATCCAGCCAAGTTGGAAGCAATAGAGAACTGGTCTCTTCCCACTACACTCAAGTCGGTTCAGCGTTTCATTGGCTTTGCCAACTGTTATAGAAAGTTCATCAAAGGATTTCTACATTGATAGCCCAAATTACTTGCCTCACTCCGAAAGGGGCAAATCCTTCCCAGTGGTCTGAAGAAGCACTGTCTGCCTTTCAAAAAATTAAACAAGCTTTTGTTTCAGCTCCTGTGTTACAGCAGCCAGATGTCAACAGGGCCTTCGATCTAGAGGTGGATGCCTCGACGGTTGGCGTTGGCTCAGTATTGGCCCAACCTGGCACCGATGGTAAGACTCACCCTTGTGGGTTTTTCTCCCATAGATTCTCACCTGCTGAGATGAACTACTCCATCGGTGACCAGGAGCTCCTAGCAATTAAACTGGCCCTCAAAGAATGGAGGTATCTTTTGGAGGGCGCAACATTCCCCATTACCATCTATACCGACCACAAGAACCTTCTTTACTTAAAGGCAGCACAGTGTTTAAATCCACGTCAAGGAAGGTGGGCTTTATTCTTCTTTCATTTTAATTTCAAGTTGCAGTTCCGTCCTGGCTTTCAGAATGTTAAAGCGGACGCTTTATCACGCTCCATGAGTTTCAGTGAAGAATCTTCTAAACAGGTCTCTCGTCCAGTTCTCAATCCTGTAGTTTTTGCTTCCACTAATGTATCTCCAGTTCCACCTCCTCGCAAGATGTTTGTTTCTCTTGAGCTTCATCCAAATCTCTTGTCTTGGGCTCACACTTCCAAGTCCACTGGACATCCCGGGGTCCTAAAAACTTATAAGTTCTTGTCTCAATCCTACTGGTGGCCTCATATGAAAGCTGATATCCAAGAATTTGTGGCTTCTTGTCCCAAGTGTGCCCAGCACAAAGTTCCTCATCAGGCTCCTGCTGGTCAACTGTGCCAAATTCTGTACCAAGTCGTCCCTGTTCTCACCCGTCAATGGATTTTATTTTGGATCTACCTCCTTCCAAGGGGTATGATTCCATCTGGGTAATGGTTGACAGGTTCTCTAAGATGGCCCATTTCGTTCGACTCATTGGCTTGCCTTCCGCTCCAAAGCTTGCACAATTATTTCTACATGAAATCTTCAGATTACATGGATTTCCGACTGAGATTATATCCGACTGTGTTGTTCAATTTGTGGCAAGATTCTGGAGGGCCTTATGCTCCGCGTTGCAAGTCAAACTCAAGTTCTAGCATATCATCCTCAAATGAATGGGCAGACAGAGAGAGTAAACCAGGAGCTTGAGACCTTTTTAAGACTCTATATCTCGTCTTCTCAAGATGACTGGGGGGATTTACTGCCTTGGGCAGAATTTGCTCATAATTTCTGTTATCATACAGCCACCGATACTACTCCTTTCTTTGCAATTTATGGTCAACATCCCAGAGTTCCGGATTTTCAAGATCTTCCAGTTGTTGATGTACCCGCAGCCTCTTCAGTTCTTCAGCAGTTCTCTCAGGTTTGGGAAAAGATTAATCTTTCTCTCAAAAAAGCATCTCAGCAGTACAAAGTCTTCACTGATCGGAAAAGGCGAGCTGTTCCCAGTTTAAAGCCGGGTGATAAAGTCTGATTATCCACCCGTAATCTCCGTCTCGGAGTTCCTTCTATTATTATTATTATTATTATTTATTATTATCCTTTATTTATATGGCGCCACAAGGGTTCCGCAGCGCCCAATTACAGAGTACATAAATAATCAAACAGGAAAACAGCAACTTACAGTTGATGACAGTATAGGACAAGTACAGGGTAAATAAACATAGTTACATCAGCAGATGACAGTGGAATAAGTATCAAGTGGCAGAAGACTGCTGGATGTGGTACAGTTGAAGATTATTAAAGTAAGACAAAGGATAAGCACATGAGGGAAGAGGGCCCTGCTCGTGAGAGCTTACAATCTAATGGGGAGGGGTAGACAGACAGGGGTGACACAGATGGGGTACATAGAGAATGTGGAACAGAGGCTTAGGATGAGATTTGGCTGGGTTTGGTGAAGAAGTGGGTCTTGAGAGCCCGTTTGAAGTTTTGTAGAGAGGTGGATAGTCTGAGGGGGAGAGGTAGAGAATTCCAGAGAAGTGGAGTGGGTGGAAGTAATCCGTAGGCAGAAGAGTCGTTGTGCATTAGCAGAACGAAGAGGACGGGTGGGAGTGTAAAGAGAGATAAGGTCAGAGATGTAGGTGGGAGAGGAGTGGGTGAGGGCTTTGTAAGCGAGTGTGAGAAGCTTGAAATGGATTCTGAAAGGGAAGGGGAGCCAGTGAAGGTCTAGTAGGAGAGGAGAGGTAGACGTAGTGCGTTTGGTGAGGAAAATGAGCCGGGCAGCAGCATTGAGGACACGTTCAACTTCTATGAAGTTTGCTCCACGGTTCATTGGTCCATTTCCAGTTGAACGTGTCATCAACCCAGTGGCCTACAAGTTGAAGTTACCTCCTTATTTAAAAATTCACAACTCATTTCATATTTGTCTCCTTAGACCCTTGATTCTTAACCATTTTCAGAAAGCTCTTCCAGCGGCTACAAAAGTTCAAACTTATCGGGGCGTAGAGTACGAGGTTGAGAAGATCCTGAATTCCCGTTGTCGGTATGGTCATCTACAGTATCTGATTGACTGGTCTGGATATGGTCCTGAAGAGAGGAGTTGGGTCAACGCCATGAATGTACATGCTCCACGGTTAGTTCAAGCTTTTCATAGACTTTTTCCTTTCAAGCCTCGTGGGTGTTCAGTGCCCACCCATAAGGGGGGTGGGGTACTGTCAGGAATCAACGTTCAGTGGTATCTCACTTACTAGCACGTTGGTGTGCAGGCCTCCAGAGGTCACAGCCCCAGCTTGTTGCTGCATGAGTACTCAGTCCGCGGAGTGCAGAACCCATTGCGCTGTGTACCCCTGAAATCCATCCAGCGTGCACCCCGCTGTGTGCCCGCCATCTGTACAGCATGTGCGCCGCCTTGACACTGGCGTTCAGCTGACCTGTAAACACCCAATCCGGCACTGTGTCTGCACACGATTCAAGCAACAAATGACTGCTGACCAGGGGGGGGGGGGGTATAAATACAGAACATCGGCTCAGTCTCATCACCTTGAACAACGCGTTGCATCCAGGTCCCAGTGTCTCCTGGCTCCAGTCTCCTGTGATTTTCCAGCTTCAGCTTCTCCGGGGAACTACAGGCACCAGCCATCCGGCTTTGCTACAGCTCCTTCCACAGTCTGCTACCACTTCTATTTGCAATAAGAGACTCTCTCCAGGTGCTGCCTTTCCATACTTACCTGTGTGTTGTTACTCTGCATTCAGCACTGTGCTATTGCATCCAGCACTTAAAACAACTAGCTAGAGTTTACCAACTGTCTCCTGCTATAGCCTTGCTTAGCTCTGTGGACTTTCTGCATATCAAACTGACTGTGTAATTTTACTACAAGCTGCTATCGGTTTCCAGGCTGATTACCGGAGTTACCTATTGCCTGTATTGTGCCATAACATTCTGCCATCGATTTCCAGGCCGATTCGCTGTTGCTTTACTTACCTTCAGGATATTGACTCTGTTTGCCATTGGCTTCCAGGCCGACAAATCGTTGTTTGCTAAACTGCCTCTGGTTTCCAGACCAGCACATTATGTGTGACTGTTACTAAAACCTCTTTCAGCTTCCAAGTTGAGAATCCTCTGTATTGTCATTGTGCTCCAGTCGTTATTCATATTCTTGTGTGTTTGATAAAACATCATTGCGCACATGCACAGGAACTTATTGCAGCCTCCTCGTATCCTCCACCGTACCACCACTGACCCACTAGTGCCCCCTCCGGGAACAGACACAGACCTGACACAGTGGCATTATTACTTCTTTTTTCCTGCACACCTCTCCCTATGCAACCAAGCATCTTTATCTCTCTCCAAAGCTTAGTATATAGACCCCATAGCCTGTAACAAAGCAGTTAGGAGCTAATTGGCTGGTTCTTTATCTCTATCTAAGGCTTAGTTCATCTCCCCCTTAGTGAGTAATCTACCTGTTCTGCTAAGCTAAGCACAAGGCAAACCGACCTCTAAGAAACATAATTTATACCACCATCAGATTCTTCTTTGGGATGTAGTCATGTTACAGGCAGTTGGGATACCGACGCCGGGTTCCTGACTGCTTGAAATGCCGACCATCAGAATGCCGACACACAGGGACTATTCCCACTCATGGGAATAGAACCTGTGGTGAGCAAAGCGAGCCACTGAGCCCGCAGGGTGGCGAGCGCAGCGAGCCCTCAAGGGGCTTTGTTGCAGTGGACCTCTGCTGGCATTCTAACGGCCGGGATCCCGGCATTGGGATGCTGACCGCAGTGATACTGGCTGCCGGTCACACGATCCCAACACGCTTCTTCCCGATGGCTGCAGATGTCACTCCTGCTGTGTACACCCGGAAGAGAAGGGGGGAAGGAGAATTCCCCAGCTCCTCCTCGTGGCCCGGTTTCACCCCAGATTCATGGATTTTTATCTGTAGTCCTATGGGGCAGTTAACAGAAATCCAAGATTCCGGTTCTACCATAAGGGCTGCATATATCTGCTTTTAGTCGTGCCTAATTGAACTGACCCCATAGTGTCCTTTGTGCAAACTACAGTTGACCATTGCGCAAGCACACTAGCATAACATTGATGGTAAAACCATTTACTGGTTAACACACATTAAGTACATACCATCGTAATGAAACAACTATTCTGTCTTCCTGGGCCTGACAATCCCTTGTTCACTGCATGCTCATGTAATCCTGTGTTATTTGTCGGTTGTGGCATCGTAGGAATAATAATAATAAACAAAACTGTCAGATGATAGCATGTAATGCAGCTGCTTTCCTTGTAACGCAGTACACATGAACCTTGTGGTTGTAACCTAGAATGTAATAGTTATACTACTGGTGGATAGTACACCCATGTTTTTTTTTTTAAATTACTATCAAGTCTCCTACTACAGTTTTTATGATTATTGTTTGTTGCCTTTGTAATGTCCTGATTCAGTATACACTGATTGAATACATTACTTATGTATATTTGTAACCTCTGCACACTAACTTGCTCCAGTGCTAGTTCTTTATGAGGCCTTACACAGCTGTACACCCAACTATGAAACTGACCCTGCCCTTTTATTGCAAAAGCCACCCAGGACTCTAATTGCATACACATTGGCCCTCATTCCGAGTTGTTCGCTCGGTAATTTTCTTCGCATCGCAGCGATTTTCCGCTAACTGCGCATGCGCAATGTTCGCACTGCGACTGCGCCAAGTAAATTTGCTATGAAGATTGGTATTTTACTCACGGCATTACAAGGTTTTTTCTTCGTTCTGGAGATCGGAGTGTGATTGACAGGAAGTGGGTGTTTCTGGGCGGAAACTGGCCGTTTTATGGGAGTGTGTGAAAAAACGATACCGTTTCTGGGAAAAATGCGGGAGTGGCTGGAGAAACGGAGGAGTGTCTGGGCGAACGCTGGGTGTGTTTGTGACATCAAACCAGGAACGACAAGCACTGAACTGATCGCACTGGAAGAGTAAGTCTCGAGCTACTCAGAAACTGCACAGAGAAGTCTTTTCGCAATATTGCGAATCTTTCGTTCGCAATTTTGATAAGCTAAGATTCATTCCCAGTAGGCGGCGGCTTAGCGTGTGCAATGCTGCTAAAAGCAGCTTGCGAGCGAACAACTCGGAATGAGGGCCATAATATAGACTATACCGTATAGCTTCGTACATACATTCTATGTATAAAAAATACTATTTTTTCCTAAAACAATTCCAAAAATATCAGTCAATCTATAAATTTAAAAGAAGTGCCATTTAGCCGCAGAGACAACTGTTGCATAATATCAAAAAAATTATACAACATAACTAATGTTTTATCCAATTTATTTTATATACCTTTGTATGCAGTGTCGGACTGGGGCATGTAGGGCCCAACGGGAAAATGCAGTGGTAGGGGCCCATGTTAGGGGTGTGGCCAGTTTGCAGGGGGGGTGGCCTGCCACCTCATTGGTTTGACTCTTCATAAATATATACAATAAATTCAGCTGCTGCATGCATGATAATGTACCAGATTAATAACAGCAATGCACTGTAGAAAATACATCATAGTCCAGTATAAGGTAACATATGTATAATGTATAATTCAAGTGCACAGTCTGGAACCCGATCCTTAGAGTAGGAGGTGGGCCCCAGACAGTGGGGCCCACCGGTGGTTTCCCCTGTACCCCTGTGGGCCAGTCCAAGCCTGTTTGTATGGATCATCTTCCCAGGGCCGGTGCAAGGTCTTGCGGCACCCTAGGTAAATCTTTTGCCCCTCTCAGACGGGAGATGCAGGTGCCCACTAGGTGAGCTGGAGTGAATTGCATCATTATACATATACAGAGAAATGGGACAACTCTCAAGGAGTTTTAAAGTTTTTGTGACTTTTTTCACAATATACTGTACTTTCACTTTAAAATTCCTTCAGTGCCATCTATTCTTTATCTACTCTATAATACTGTATATGGGATCTGGGGGGGATATTCAGTTGGGATTGGGTACAGGATGCACTGGCCAGAATATCCCGCAGCATCCGGACCACCATAATTCCAAAATTTGAATGAAATTAATTAACCTTACCCCTTACCCTAGCCCTCCCTCCCCCCAGCCTAACCCTAACCGTCATACTAACATTCAGGATGCTGGCTGTCGGGATTCTGAATGCAACATCCCATCCGCCGGGATGCCACCTACATCCCTTTAATTGTATGTGTATATATACATATATACACACAGAAATACATATATTTCTATGCTCCTTATTGTGTTTCATCCTCCCATCTGTAAGTTCATTACTAACCTGCATACAGACAACATACTTCATTTAGTTTTTCACTAGATGAATTCAGTGGTGCCCTCCAGTGGCTGGCGCCCCTAGGCACCCGCCTAAAGCTGCCTAATGGTAGAGCCGGCCCTGCATCTTCCATACTTTCCATAAAAGTGATACAAGCAGACAGAGCTCTCACACCTTCCACTGCTGTATAAGATGGAGCAGGACAATGGACCTTATTCAGTAAGGATTGCAGTTTCTGTTAAAAAGCAGTTGCTGCGATCAAATAGTTGCTGCACTAAAATAGAGAAAAAACGCCCACTGTAGAAATTGCGAATGCATGGCAATATGCGGCTGATCGCAAAACCATACGCAATTACCGGAACATCGAAGATTCTCCTATCTGCGCCAGGCAAAGTCGTCCACAATTCTTACGACACAAGAGGCTGGAAGTGGTCATCGCTGATGTCAGAGGCCCTCCTTAAAAACGCCTGGGCACACCTGCGTTTTTTCAGACACGCCCAGAAACACCAGCTTCCTGTCAGTCAAACAGCAGCTACATTGTGATCACGATGTGTACGCAATTTATCGCTACTTTTACTCGTTCATGCACAATGCGAACACTGAACATGCACAGTCATTCAATAATCAGCTGGATTGTGATTCGCAAATTTTGCAATCCTTACTGAATGAGATCCAATGTGTCCAGGCTATGCACACTGCTGAATAAGATGGAGCTGGATAATGGGCCTAATTCTGAGTTGATCGCAGCAGCAACTTTGTTAGCAGTTGGGCAAAACCATGTGCACTGCAGATATAACATGTGCAGAGAGTGTTAGATTTTGGTGGGGTGTATTCAAACTGAAATGTAAATTGCAGTGTAAAAATAACGCAGCCAGTATTTACCCTGCACAAAAACAAAATAACCCACCCAAATCTAACTCTCTCTGCACATGTTACATCTGCCCCCCCTGCAGTGCACATGGTTTTGCCCAATTGCTAACAAACTTGCTGCTGCGATCAACTCAGAATTACCTGCATAGTGTCCAGGCTATGAACACTGCTGCATAAGACAAGGCTGGACAACGTGTCAATGCTATGCACACTACTATAAGATGGAGCTGCTGGGCACGTCCAGGCTATGCACACTGCTGTATAAGATGGAGCTGCTGGACATGTCCAGGCTATGCACACTACTGTATAAGATGGAGCTGCTGGACACGTCCAGGCTATGCACACTACTGTATAAGATGGAGCTGCTGGACATGTCCAGACTATGCACACTACTGTATAAGATGGAGCTGCTGGACACGTCCAGGCTATGCACACTACTATAAGATGAAGCTGCTGGACACGTCCAGGCTATGTACACTGCTGTATAAGATGGAGCTGCTGGACACGTCCAGGCTATGCACACTGCTGTATAAGATGGAGCTGCTGGACACGTCCAGGCTATGCACACTACTGTATAAGATGGAGCTGCTGGACATGTCCAGGTTATGCACATTGCTGTACAGGGGCGTATCTACCTATTGACCAGGAAGGCATTCGCCAGGGGCGCCAACAAAGGAGGGGCGCCGCCCATTGGTGCCACCCATGGCCAGTAGGTAGCAGCTGAATCCGTTCCTCCTCCCCTTCCGCGCCGGGTAGATCATCACCTGCTGTAAGGGCCAACAATGAACACAGCATGCAGCAGCGGGCACCGGGGTCTGGCACTACAAACAAGAAACTCTAGATAAACTACACCTCCCAGCAGCCCTTGCAACCAGGAGCTCCCGGCAATGTATGTGTGTGTGTGTGTGTGTGTGTGTGTGTCTATATATATATATATATATATATATATATATATATATATATACATACACAATAATGACCCAACAGGGGGCTTTCATTCCATTTGTTTATGTTTCGGGGATGTTCTCCCCTTCCTTCACTATTTTGGAGTTTTCGAGTGCCGCCTGTTCTTTCCTGCCTGCATATTTGGGGGCACATACCCTGTAGGAGAGCACTTGAGCATGTTACCCTGGGGGGTTCTTGGAGTGCTGGGGAATAGTGTGGATATATATTTTATATATATATATATATATATATATATATATATAAAACCAGAAAAAAGCAGGCGGCACTCCAAGACTTAGAAATAAATGAACTTTAGTGCACAGAGCTTAGTGCATGATATCAACGTTTCGGGGCATAACACCCCATCATCAGGATAACAAGTGGGTGAAACAGCAAAAAATGTATACTTACACGATCCCGCGCTCACATGCCCGCTGCCGCACGCCGGTCCGGGACTCCGCCGCACTTCCGGTGACGTCTGACGGAAGTGACGTTGTCACATGGGCAGCACCTCCAGCCAACGCCGGCCGCCGTCCTCGAGCCCTGCCAGTCTTCCTGTCACGTGTACCGGATGCGGCGTCATCTAGGGAACAGCACCGCAGACGGGCTAGAAGGGGGAAACACAGGGCTAGTTACCATGGCAACCATGGAAAACATCATAGCAATCAATATTGTACTGTGAATACATCAACACAGCAGTGATATACATAAAAAACATAAATAAAAACATACTAATTATTGTATACAGGGTAAAGCATAGTATACAATGCATATATTAATGAAAATAAGATTTTAAACCTACCGGTAAATCTATTTCTCCTAGTGCGTAGAGGATGCTGGGGACTCCGTAAGGACCATGGGGTATAGACGGGCTCCGCAGGAGATAGGGCACCTAAAAGAACTTTGACTATGGGTGTGCACTGGCTCCTCCCTCTATACCCCTCCTCCAGACCTCAGTTAGAGAACTGTGCCCAGAGGAGATGGACACTACAAGGCAGGATTTAGAAATCCAAGGGCAAGATTCCTACCAGCCCACACCAATCATACCATGTAACCTGGATCATACATAACCAGTTAACCGTATGAACAAAAAACAGCAACGGTCCAAGACCGATTCCAACTGTAACATAACCCTTATGTAATCAACAACTATATACAAGTCTTGCAGAGTTTCAGCACTGGGACGGGCGCCCAGCATCCTCTACGGACTAGGAGAAATAGATTTACCGGTAGGTTTAAAATCTTATTTTCTCTTACGTCCTAGAGGATGCTGGGGACTCCGTAAGGACCATGGGGTTTATACCAAAGCATCCGATCGGGCGGGAGAGTGCGTATGACTCTGCAGCACCGACTGAGCAAACGCTAGGTCCTCATCAGCCAGGGTATCAAACTTGTAGAATTTATCAAAAGTGTTTTAAACCCCGACCAAGTCGCCGCTCGGCAAAGTTGTAATGCCGAGACGCCTCGGGCAGCCGCCCAAGAAGAGCCCACCTTCCTAGTGGAATGGGCCTTAACCGAATTTGGCACCGGCAATCCAGCCGTAGAGTGAGCCTGCTGAATCGTATTACAGATCCAGCGAGCAATAGTCTGCTTCGAAGCAGGTGCGCCAATCTTATTGGCCGCATACAGGACAAACAGGGCCTCTGTTTTCCTAATTCTAGCTGTCCTGGCTACATAAATCTTTAAGGCCCTGACTACGTCCAGGGATCTGGAATCCTCCAGGTCACTTGTAGCCACAGGCACCACAATAGGTTGATTCACATGGAATGAAGAAACCACCTTAGGCAAAAATTGCGGACGTGTCCTCAATTCAGCTCGATCCACATGAAAAATCAAGTAGGGGCTTTTGTGTGACAAAGCCGCCAATTCTGATACTCGCCTTGCCGATGCCAAGGCCAACAACATGACCACCTTCCAAGTAAGAAATTTCAACTCAACCTTGTTAAGCGGTTCAAACCAGTGTGATTTTAGGAACTGCAACACCACGTTGAGGTCCCATGGTGCCACTGGAGGCACAAAAGGGGGCTGGATGTGCAGCACTCCCTTTACAAACGTCTGGACTTCTGGTAGAGAAGCCAATTCCTTCTGAAAGAAAATCGAGAGGGCCGAAATCTGAACCTTAACAGAGCCTAATTTCAGGCCCATATCCACTCCTGTCTGTAGGAAGTGGAGAAAACGACCCAGATGAAAATCTTCCGTAGGTGCATTCTTGGTCTCACACCAAGACACATACTTTCGCCAGATACGGTGATAATGCTTAACCGTCACCTCCTTCCTAGCCTTTATTAAAGTAGGGATGACCTCTTCCGGAATCCCCTTTTTTGCTAGGATTCGGCGTTCAACCGCCATGCCGTCAAACGTAACCGCGGTAAGTCTTGAAATACACAGGGCCCATGTTGCAACAGGTCTTCCCTCAGCGGAAGAGGCTAGGGATCTCCCGTGAGCATCTCTTGTAGATCTGAGTACCAGGCCCTTCGAGGCCAGTCTGGGACAACGAGTATCGTCTGTACTCTTCTTAGTCTTATGATCCTCAACACTTTTGTGATGAGAGGAAGAGGAGGAAACACGTAGACCAACTTGAACACCCACGGTGTTATCAGAGCGTCTACTGCTACTGCCTGAGGGTCCCGAGACCTGGCACAATACCTCCGAAGTTTTTTGTTGAGGCGTGACGCCATCATGTCTATTTGAGGAGTTCCCCAAAGACGTATTATGTCTGCAAAGACTTCTAGATGAAGTCCCCACTCTCCTGGATGGAGATCGTGTCTGCTGAGGAAGTCTGCTTCCCAGTTGTCCACTCCCGGAATGAAGACAGCCGACAGAGCGCTCACGTGATTTTCCGCCCAGCGAAGAATCCTGATGGCTTCCGCCATCGCGACTCTGCTTCTTGTCCCGCCTTAGCGGTTCACATGAGCCACTGCTGTGACATTGTCTGACTGAATCAGAACCGGTAGGTTTCGAAGAAGACTCTCCGCTTGTCGAAGGCCGTTGTATATGGCCTTGAGTTCCAACACATTGATGTGTAGACATGACTCCTGGTCTGACCAAAGTCCCTGAAAATTTCTTCCTTGTGTGACTGCTCCCCATCCTCGGAGGCTCGCGTCCGTGGTAACCAGGATCCAATCCTGAATTCCAAAATCTGCGACCCTCCAGTAGGTGAGCACTTTGCAACCACCACAGGAGAGACACCCTGGCCCCTGGGGACAGAGTTATTTTTCGATGTAAGTGTAGATGGGACCCGGACCACTTGTCCAGAAGGTCCCATTGAAAAGTCCTTGCATGGAACCTTCCGAATTGAATGGCCTCGTAGGCCGCCACCATCTTTCCCAGAACTCGAGTGCACTGGTGAACAGACACCCTTTTCGGTTTCAGCAGGTCTCTGACAATGTTCTGGATGTCCTGGGCTTTCTCCATTGGAAGGAAGACCTTCATTTGTTCCGTATCCAGTATCATACCTAGGAACGGTAATCGAGTTGTCGGAATCAACTGTGACTTCGGTAGATTTAGAATCCAACCGTGTTGCTGGAGCACTCTCAGAGAGAGCGCCACACTGCTCAGCAATTTCTCCCTTGATCACGCTTTTATCAGGAGATCGTCCAAGTATGGGATAATTGTGACTCCATGCTTGCGCAGGACCACCATCATTTCCGCCATTATCTTGGTGAAAATCCTCGGGGCCGTGGAAAGTCCAAACGGCAACGTCTGAAATTGGTAATGACAATCCTGTACAGCGAATCTCAGGAATTCTTGATGGGGGGGATATATGGGGACATGAAGGTACGCATCCTTTATGTCCAGAGACACCATAAACTCCCCCTCCTCCATATTGGCTATTATCGCTCTGAGCGATTCCATTTTGAATTTGAATCTTTTTATGTACAGGTTTAGGGATTTCAGATTCAAGATAGGTCTGACCGAACCGTCCGGTTTCGGGACCACAAAGAGGGTTGAGTAATAACCTCTTTCCTGCTGGTTCATGGGAACCCTGATTATCACTTGCTGTATACACAGCATTTGAATTGCAGCTAACACTACATCCCGTTCCGACGTGGAAACTGGTAGGGCCGACTTGAAAAATCGGCGCGGGGGCACCTCTTCGAATTCCAGTTTGTAACCCTGGGAAACTATTTCTAACACCCAGGGATTCAGGTCTGAGCTGACCCAGACCTGGCTGAAAAGTCGAAGACGTGCGCCCACCGGTGCGGACTCCCTCAGGGGAGTCCCGGCGTCATGCTGTGGGTTTTGGAGTAGCCGGGGAGGACTTTTGTTCCTAGGCGCCTGCCGAAGCAGGTGCTCTTTTGCCTCTGCCCTTACCTCTGGCAAGGAAGGAGGATCCCCGACCTCTTCTGGACTTGTGCGACCGAAAGGACTGCATCTGGTAGGGTGGCATTTTCTTTTGCTGTTGGGGAATATATGGTAAAAAATTTGATTTACCTGCTGTAAGCGGTGGAAACCAGGTCCGTCAGCCCATCCCCAAACAATACATCACCCTTATAGGGTAGTACTTCCATATGCTTTTTGGAATCCGCATCACCCGTCCATTGGCGAGTCCATAAGGATCGTCTCGCTGAGATCGACATGGCATTGGCCCTAGAAGCCAGCAATCCAATGTCTCTTTGAGCATCCCTCATAAATAAGACTGCGTCTTTTATATGGACTATAGTTAAGAATATAGTATCCTTATCCATACTATCAAAATTATCTGTCAGCTCATCTGCCCAAGCTGCAACTGCGCTACACACCCATGCCGACGCAATCGTCGGTCGTAGTACAGCACCCGTATGAGAATAAATACCCTTTAAGGTAGTTTCTTGCCTGCGATCTGCAGGGTCCTTAAGGACAGCTGTGTCAGGAGACGGTAGCGCCACCTTCTTGGACAAGTGCGTCAGGGCCTTGTCCACAGTGGGAGGTGATTCCCAACTCTCCCTGTCCTGTTTAGGGAAGGGGTATGCCATATAAATTCTTTTGGGGATCTGCGGCCTCTTCTCCGGAGTCTCCCAAGCTTTTATAAAGAATTAATTTAATTAATGAGATGTGGGAAAATTTATAATCTGTTTCTTTTCCTTAAACATGTGTACCCTTGTGTCGGGGACCGAGGGTTCATCCACAATATGCAAGACATCCCTAATTGCCACAATCATACACTGAATGGTTTTAGTCACCCTAGGGTGCAATTTTACTTCGTCATAATCGACACTGGAATCAGAGTCCGTGTCGGTAGTAGTGTCTTGTGTTAAGGGACGTTTTTGAGACCCCGACGGGCCCTGTGAATCGGTCCAATCTGAGGATTGACCCCCTGATGTTCCTCTTAATTCAGCCTTATCAAGCCTCTCATGTAAAGATGTCACACTTGCATTTAACCTATGCCACATGCTCATCCAATCCTGAGTCGGCACCAGCGACGGGGACACACCAATCATTTGCTCCACCTCCTCCTTGGAAAAGCCTTCCGCTTCAGACATGTCGACACACACTTACCGACACCCCACACACACAGGGAGTTACCTATAAGGGGACAAAACCCCAACCAGGCCCTTAGGGGAGACAGAGAGAGAGAATGCCAGCACACACCCAGCGCCCAAACACTGGAATATATGACCAGATAGCGCTTTTATATATTTATAATGTTAATCTCCACTCACTGCGTCGCCAATGTGCCCCCCTCCTCTTTTTCCCAGCCTGTGAAGCTCAGCAGGGGAGAGAACAGGGAGCCAGCGTTTTCTCATGCAGCCTCTGTGGAGAAAATGGCGCTGGTTAGTGCCGAGGATCAAGCCCCACCCACCCGACGGCGGGCTTCGGTCCCCTCATGATATTGTAAGAAAATGGCGGGGGTCCGTGGATTTACTGTCCCACAGCCTAATCCAACATATTTATGCCCAAATTGAGGTTTATTGCTACCCAGGGCGCCCTCCCCCCCCGCGCCCTGCACCCTACAGTGCCTCTTGTGTGTGTGTGACTGGGAGCAATGGCGCGCAGCTTACCTCATGAAGATTTGATGTCTTCTGCCGCCTGAAGTCTTTTCCTCAATACTCACCCGGCTTCTATCCTCGGCATCTGTGAGGAGGACGGCGGCGCGGCTCCGGGACGAACCCCAGGTGAGGCCTGTGTTCCGACTCCCTCTGGAGCTAATGGTGTCCAGTAGCCTAGAAGCAGTGCCCAACCTTACAAGCCAGCTCTGCTTCTCTCTCCTCAGTCCCACGATGCAGGGAGCCTGCACTTCTTAGTTGCAGTTTTGTGGGGCACCTGCCGCTGTGCAGGTTCCGTACTGCCTCTGTTATCTCCAGCCATGGCAACCCCACCGCTAGCTGAAGCGCTGCCGCCCGCAGTGAGGTGCGCCCAGCTCCTTCTCACACTTTAGCCGGCGGGCAGCGCTGCAGAAGTCCGCGCTGCTTGCAGGCTCCGACCCCCTCCTCCCTCCAGCCGCAGCGTCTCCTGGGGGCTAACCAGTCACTCCCAGTCTCCCCTTACCACAGTGCCCGGCAGCCGTGAGGTCCGCGCTGCGTGCATGCTATGAACCCCTCCTCCCTCCAGCCGCAGCGTCTCCTGGGGGCTAACCAGTCACTCCCAGTCTCCCCTTACCACAGTGCCCGGCAGCCGCGCGAGGTCCATGGTGTGTGACTGAGGAGTGGGGGGGAGGGTTGCGGACGGGCAGAGGAAGCAGGACTCCAGCCTGAGAGAGTCAGCCATGCCAAGTCTCCACCAGCAGCAGATCCCAACAGGTTGGAGTGGAACATCAGCAACCAGCAGCAGTGACTCCGGTAAGACACATCTGTCTGTCACCACTGTTTTGTCCCTAATCCCAATCTCTCCCGTGCCCTGTGTTCTGTCATGTCCCTGTCACCCTTGGCCTTTCCCTGTCACCCCTGGCCTTGCCCTGTCACCCTAATCCTGGCCCTTTCACCCTTATCCTGGCCCTTTCACCCTTATCCTTGCCCTGTCACCCCTATCCTGGCCCTGTCACCCCTGTGCTTGCCCTGTCAACCCTATCCTGACCCTGTCACCCCTGTCCTGGTCCTGCCGCCCCTACCCTGGCCCTGTCACCCCTATCCTGTCCCTGTCATTTATGTCCTGGCCCCGTCGCCCCTGTCCTTGCCCCGTCACCCCTGTCCTGGCCCCATCACCCCTGTCCTGGCCCCGTCACCCCTGTTCTGACCCTGTCACCCCTGTCCTGGCCCTGTTACTGCATACCCTCCAACTACCTTTTTGGCAGGTACAGTACCCGCAGCGCCTCCAGACCCCTCCCCAATGCACCACACCTCCGCACCTTCCCCTCCACCACATGCAGGTAATACTCCATATAATACAAATATTGAACCCCAGAAAGGCATGCAAGGGTTAAGGGGGCGTAGCCCCTTGCGACGGTGTGAAGAGCGTCCGTAGGGCGCGATGAAGCACCTAGTATATATATATATATATATATATATATACACAAGAATAGCCGGCACTCTCTCCTGGTGTGAAAAGATGCCTTGGTGCCTCCCAAGCTGGTTTAGCAACCGGATACAATGTGGGAAATGGTGGCACTCACAGGACTTGTTCCAATAATAAATGACACAGCGGTCAAGAATCAAAAGTCAACGTTTCGTTCATTTAATAACGTCATCAGGATGATGACGTTATTAAATTAACGAAACGTTGACTTTTGATTCTTGACCGCTGTGTCATTTATTATTGGAACAAGTCCTGTGAGTGCCACCATTTCCCACATTATATATATATATATATATATATATATATATATATATCTCCTTCCAAGAGACTGTTGAGAATGTTAAATGTATTGACCCAATATCAACGTTTTGGGGGTATAAGCTTCGTCAGGACCATATAGTAAAATAGGTATATGGTCCTGACAACGGAGCTTATACCCCCGAAACGTTGATAATGGGGCAATACATTTAACATTCTCAACATTCTCCTGAGTGCCAGTCTCTTTTTTGAAAGGATATGTATCACTGGTCGGAGCACCAGAGCAGATGAAAAAAGCACAAAGGTGCCAGCAGTCATTGAATTGGTATATATATATATATATATATATATGTAGTGGTGGCATAATGTGTATAAGGGGCACGAGTGTGTAGCATAACCTGAATAACGGACATTACTATGCTGTGTAATGTGAGTGAGCGACACTACTGTGTGGTGTAATTTGAATTGGGGTACTATTGAGTGGCCACACCCCTTTTTGACACACGCGCCTAACCTATTTCAATTATGTGGGGGCGGGCACCAGTCCTTTACTTTGCCAGGGGCGCTCGGAACCCTAGATACACCCCTGCTGCTGTTAAAGTTGGAGCTGCTGGACACGTTCAGGCTATGCTCACTACTGTATAAGATGGAGCAGCTGGACATGTCCAGGCTATGGTGGTCATTCCGAGTTGATCGCTCGCTAGCAGTTTTTATCAGCCGTGCAAATGCTATGCCACCTCCCTCTGGGAGTGTATTTTAGCTTAGCAGAAGTGCGAACGAAAGGATCGCAAAACGGCTACAAAGTTTTTTTGTGCAGTTTCAGAGTAGCTCAAAACCTACTCAGCGCTTGCGATCACATCAGACTGTTCAGTTCCTGTTTTGATGTCACAAACACGCCCTGCGTTCGCCCAGCCACGCCTGCGTTTTTCTGCACGCTCCCTGAAAACGGTTAGTTGCCACCCAGAAACGCCCACTTCATGTCAATCACTCTGCGGCAACCAGTGCGACTGAAAAGCTTTGCTAGACCCTGTGAGAAACGACATCGTTCTTTGTAATAATACATCGCTCGTGCGCATTGCACCGCATACGCATGCGCAGAAGTGCAGTTTTTTTGCCTCATCGCTGCACAACGAACGAATGCAGCTAGCGATCAACTCGGAATGACCACCAATGTACACTACTGTATAAGATGGAGCTGCTGGACACGTCCAGGCTATGCACACTACTGTATAAGATGGAGCTGCTGGACATGTCCTTGTCCAGGCTATGCACACTGCTGTATAAGATGGAGCTGCTGGACACGTCCAGGCTATGCACACTACTGTATAAGATGGAGCTGCTGGACATGTCCAGGCTATGCACACTACTGTATAAGATGGAGCTGCTGGACATGTCCTTGTCCAGGCTATGCACACTGCTGTATAAGATGGAGCTGCTGGACATGTCCAGGCTATGCACACTGCTGTATAAGATGGAGCTGCTGGACACGCCCAGGCTATGCACGCTACTGTATAAGATGGAGCTGCTGGACACGTCCAGGCTATGCACACTACTGTATAAGATGGAGCTGCTGGACATGTCCAGGCTATGCACACTACTGTATAAGATGGAGCTGCTGGACATGTCCTTGTCCAGGCTATGCACACTGCTGTATAAGATGGAGCTGCTGGACATGTCATGGCTATGCACACTGCTGTATAAGATGGAGCTGCTGGACACGCCCAGGCTATGCACGCTACTGTATAAGATGGAGCTGCTGGACATGTCCTTGCCCAGGCTATGCACACTACTGTATAAGATGGAGCTGCTGGACATGTCCAGGCTATGCACACTACTGTATAAGATGGAGCTGCTGGACACGTCCAGGCTATGCACACTACTGTATAAGATGGAGCTGCTGGACATGTCCAGGCTATGCACACTACTGTATAAGATGGAGCTGCTGGACATGTCCTTGTCCAGGCTATGCACACTGCTGTATAAGATGGAGCTGCTGGACACGTCCAGGCTATGCACACTACTGTATAAGATGGAGCTGCTGGACATGTCCAGGCTATGCACACTACTGTATAAGATGGAGCTGCTGGACATGTCCTTGTCCAGGCTATGCACACTGCTGTATAAGATGGAGCTGCTGGACATGTCCAGGCTATGCACACTGCTGTATAAGATGGAGCTGCTGGACACGTCCAGGCTATGCACGCTACTGTATAAGATGGAGCTGCTGGACACGTCCAGGCTATGCACACTACTGTATAAGATGGAGCTGCTGGACATGTCCAGGCTATGCACACTACTGTATAAGATGGAGCTGCTGGACATGTCCTTGTCCAGGCTATGCACACTGCTGTATAAGATGGAGCTGCTGGACATGTCATGGCTATGCACACTGCTGTATAAGATGGAGCTGCTGGACACGCCCAGGCTATGCACGCTACTGTATAAGATGGAGCTGCTGGACATGTCCTTGCCCAGGCTATGCACACTACTGTATAAGATGGAGCTGCTGGACATGTCCAGGCTATGCACACTACTGTATAAGATGGAGCTGCTGGACATGTCCTTGTCCAGGCTATGCACACTGCTGTATAAGATGGAGCTGCTGGACACGTCCAGGCTATGCACACTACTGTATAAGATGGAGCTGCTGGACATGTCCAGGCTATGCACACTACTGTATAAGATGGAGCTGCTGGACATGTCCTTGTCCAGGCTATGCACACTGCTGTATAAGATGGAGCTGCTGGACACGCCCAGGCTATGCACGCTACTGTATAAGATGGAGCTGCTGGACACGTCCAGGCTATGCACACTACTGTATAAGATGGAGCTGCTGGACATGTCCAGGCTATGCACACTACTGTATAAGATGGAGCTGCTGGACATGTCCTTGTCCAGGCTATGCACACTGCTGTATAAGATGGAGCTGCTGGACATGTCAAGGCTATGCACACTGCTGTATAAGATGGAGCTGCTGGACACGCCCAGGCTATGCACGCTACTGTATAAGATGGAGCTGCTGGACATGTCCTTGCCCAGGCTATGCACACTACTGTATAAGATGGAGCTGCTGGACATGTACAGGCTATCTATGCACACTGCTGTATAAGATGGAGCTGCTGGACATGTCCTTGTCCAGGCTATGCACACTGCTGTATAAGATGGAGCTGCTGGACACGTCTAGGCTATGCACACTGCTGTATAAGATGGAGCTGCTGGACACGTCCAGGCTATGCACACTACTGTATAAGATGGAGCTGCTGGACACGTCCAGGCTATGCACACTACTATAAGATGGAGCTGCTGGGCACGTCTAGGCTATGCACACTACTGTATAAGATGGAGCTGCTGGACACGTCCAGGCTATGCACGCTACTGTATAAGATGGAGCTGCTGGACACGTCCAGGCTATGTACACTACTGTATAAGATGGAGCTGCTGGACATGTCCTTGCCCAGGCTATGCACACTACTGTATAAGATGGAGCTGCTGGACATGTCCAGGCTATGCACGCTACTGTATAAGATGGAGCTGCTGGACATGTCCTTGTCAAGGCTATGCACACTGCTGTATAAGATGGAGCTGCTGGACATGTCCAGGCTATGCACACTGCTGTATAAGATGGAGCTGCTGGACATGTCCAGCTATGCACACTACTGTATAAGATGGAGCTGCTGGACATGTCCTTGTCCAGGCTATGCACACTGCTGTATAAGATGGAGCTGCTGGACACGTTCAGGCTATGCACACTACTGTATAAGATGGAGCTGCTGGACACGTCCAGGCTATGCACTAAATGTGATGCATCCTCTCCAGCTGAAGCGACATTATGCACTGAGCAGCAGACAGACAACGTGTGACATTTTGGAAGGAGACTAGTGAGACTGCTCTCTCTCTCTTACAGGGTGAGTGAGGAAGGGGCGGGCTGCTGACACACCCTGTGCTCTCTCCTAGGCAGAGGAGTCTCCTTCACCTCTTCCGAAGTTGTCTCAACAGCAGCGTGTCCGCGCCCTCACTGTCCCCACTCTCACTCCCCGCCCTTCCACCGGGGGCCACCGACCGAACCGCGCCACATCGGATCCGGAAGACATCTGTAGCACCATGTCCACCTCGGATGATGTTGACGGACTGCTGCGCCCTCACTATGGCTGTAAGTTATGGTCTTCATAATCATGCATATTACATTTAACCCGTGCAGTTGTGGCAGCTCTCTGCATGCACCCTATAGGTGACATTGGGAAGGTATGTGCAGGGTGTAATCCTGGGCTGGCTGTGGATGTGGGGAGTAAAAGCTGTTGCTACAGGCGTTTCCTGCCACGGAGGAGAAGTGTCAGTGTGCGTGGTGCTGGGAGGGAGCCTGTGCGGCGTGCACTACACTGCTGCTGTGCCTCCTGGCTGTAGGCTTGCCAACTGCTGCTACAAACTTCCACACAACTATACATCACTATGTATCTCTGTGACTGGGATACGTATCCATCTGCAGATCGTGCTGCAGAACGAGGGCTGCTTCTATGCAAACTTATGGTTTGCCAGCTCTTGTGGAACTACAGATCCCATCATGCTCTCCCAGCTAGTGGCAGCTGGGTCATCTTGAGAACTGCAGTTCCACAAAAGGTGAAGCAACCCAGGTTGGCAACCCAGGTGGCGTCTTGCGACCTTGCTACAACTCTTTATTTCCAGTTTATCCTTGTCCCCTGTGTTGTGCATGGCAGCCTGTGAGTAAGCTCCTTCCCCAGTGCGCTTGGAGGCCCTGCTTGTGTCCTAGTATTGACATTACTTCTTAGATCCAGCAGATGAAAATTTCTCAGGGCTCAGTTCAGGAATGTTGGGCAGAGTTTATGAAGCATGTATACAGTATATGGAGATAATGTGTTTCAAGGCAAACATTACCAGCTCTGTTCAAGTTATAGAATGGTATCAACATTTGTAGTAGCTATTTCCAAAATATAACTATTACACAGTGTTGCAGCGTAATAGGCTGTCCAGGGAATGACACATTTACAGCCCCACAGCCCTACTTACCAGTCTTTCAATGAGGCCAACATCTGTATGCAACAATACGCATACTATAGGTGTTTGGGGATGTTTTTGAGATCAATATGTAAATAAAAATGTTTTCCCAATGTGTCCTGCTTCAAGAATTCCACTGGCATCCACTCAGCCTTGGGGCCCAGCTGTTGAGCCATCTGTAATTTGAACTGGCCGCTCAAGCCTCTAAAACTGTGAGCGATCATACACCGCCCTTGTTTTTACCTGTGCTTGGTAAAATCTATCTTGTTGGGCAATAGTGAGCTACTGAGAATGCAAGTGGAATGATGAAACGTAAGATTATGGGCAACACCCAGACTGCAGATAGACCTGGTAAATGTGGCTGTTTCCCTGATTCTGTACTGTCCTGCTGACAGATGCAATGTGCAGTCGTTTTTCAGTGGTCACTAGTGTATGTAAAAGTGAGATATTTGCCATATGTTATGGGCCACTTTGTAGGCAGGTCATCTTTATCAGTCTTATCACCCTTTTAAGTTGCGATAGTAAATGGGCACCCAGTGTTGCAATACAATTGTTTTGGGCACCCTTTTAATTATTTTGCTTATTACTCCCAATTAGGGTTTAGCTGCATAAAGTGGCTAAACCCGACTAAACTAAAGGGCGCATCAGGAAAAGTACTGTTTGGGAGCCCAAACAGCTGACTTTTCACACATTTAGGTCGCCACCTGAAATGTGTGCAGCAGTGGGTATACACGCCCGAACAGAGTAACAATTTGTTCCCTTTTTATGCCCAAAACTAATAGCTGCGTTAAAAGCAATTGAATTTCCCTCTTTCTCTGACGTCCTAAGTGGATGCTGGGGACTCCGTCAGGACCATGGGGATTAGCGGCTCCGCAGGAGACAGGGCACAAAACTAAAGCTTTAGGATCAGGTGGTGTGTACTGGCTCCTCCCCCTATGACCCTCCTCCAAGCCCCAGTTAGGTTTTTGTGCCCGTCCGAGCAGGGTGCAATCTAGGTGGCTCTCTTAAGGAGCTGCTTAGAAAAAGTTTTTAGGTTTCTTATTTTCAGTGAGTCCTGCTGGCAACAGGCTCACTGCATCGAGGGACTTAGGGGAGAGAAGTTCAACTCACCTGCGTGCAGGATGGATTGGCTTCTTAGGCTACTGGACACCATTAGCTCCAGAGGGAGTCGGAACACAGGTCTCACCCTGGGGTTCGTCCCGGAGCCGCGCCGCCGACCCCCCTTGCAGATGCTGAAGATTGAAGGTCCAGAAACCGGCGGCAGAAGGCTTTTCAGTCTTCATGAAGGTAGCGCACAGCACTGCAGCTGTGCGCCATTGTTGTCACACACTTCACACCAACGGTCACGGAGGGTGCAGGGCGTTGCTGGGGGCGCCCTGGGCAGCAATGTATAATACCTTATTCTGGCTAAAAATACATCACATATAGCCCCTGGAGGCTATATGGATGTATTTAACCCCTGCCAGGTCTCAGAAAAACGGGAGAAGAAGCCCGCCGAAAAGGGGGCGGGGCCTATTCTCCTCAGCACACAGCGCCATTTTCCCTCACAGAAATGCTGGTGGGAAGGCTCCCAGGCTCTCCCCTGCACTGCACTACAGAAACAGGGTTAAAACAGAGAGGGGGGGCACTTATTTGGCGATATGTATATATATATATTAAAATGCTATAAGGGAAAAACACTTATATAAAGGTTGTCCCTGTATAATATAGCGTTTTTGGTGTGTGCTGGCAAACTCTCCCTCTGTCTCCCCAAAGGGCTAGTGGGGTCCTGTCCTCTATCAGAGCATTCCCTGTGTGTGTGCTGTGTGTCGGTACTTGTGTGTCGACATGTATGAGGACGATGTTGGTGAGGAGGCGGAGCAATTGCCGGTAATGGTGATGTCACTCTCTAGGGAGTCGACACCGGAATGGATGGCTTATTTAAGGAATTACGTGATAATGTCAACACGCTGCAAGGTCGGTTGACGACATGAGACGGCCGGCAAACTAATTAGTACCTGTCCAGGCGTCTAAAACACCGTCAGGGGCGTTAAAACGTCCTTTTACCTCAGTCGGTCGACACAGACACGGACACTGACTCCAGTGTCGACGGTGAAGAAACAAACGTATTTTCCTTTAGGGCCACACGTTACTTGTTAAGGGCAATGAAGGAGATGTTACATATTTCTGATACTACAAGTACCACAAAAAAGGGTATTATGTGGAGTGTGAAAAAAACTACATGTGGTTTTTCCTGAATCAGATAAATTAAATGAAGTGTGTGATGATGCGTGGGTTTCCCCCGATAGAAAATTATTGGCGGTATACCCTTTCCCGCCAGAAGTTATGGCGCGTTGGGAAACACACCTTAGGGTGGATAAGGCGCTCACACGCTTATAAAAACAAGTGGCGTTACCGTCTCCAGATACGGACGCCCTCAAGGAGCCAACTGATAGGAGGTTGGAAAATATCCTAAAAAGTATATACACACATACTGGTGTTATACTGCGACCAGCGATCGCCTCAGCCTGGATGGGCAGCGCTGGGGTGGCTTGGTCGGATTCCCTGACTGGAAATATTGATACCCTTGACAGGGACAGTATTTTATTGACTATAGAGCATTTAAAAGATGCATTTCTATATATGCGAAACTCTGGCATCAAGAGTAAGTGCGATGTCCATATCTGCCAGACGATGTTTATGGACACGACAGTGGTCAGGTGATGCAGATTCCAAACGGCACATGGAAGTATTGCCGTATAAAGGGGAGGAGTTATTTGGGGTCGGTCCATCGGACCTGGTGGCCACGGCAACAGCTAGAAAATCCACCTTTTTTACCCCAAGTCACATCTCAGCAGAAAAAGACATAGTCTTTTCAGCCTCAGTCCTTTCGTCCCCATAATATCTGCCCAGGGATAGAGGTAAGGGAAGAAGACTGCAGCAGGCAGCCCATTCCCAGGAACAGAAGCCTTCCACCGCTTCTGCCAAGTCCTCAGCATGACGCTGGGGCCGTACAAACAGGTGCGGTGGGGGGTCGTCTCAAGAGTTTCAGCACGCAGTGGGCTCACTCGCAAGTGGACCCCTGGATCCTACAAGTAGTATCCCAGGGGTACAGATTGGAAATTCGAGACGTCTCCCCCTCGCAGGTTCCTGAAGTTTGCTTTACCAACGTCTACCTCCGACAGGGAGGCAGTATTGGAAACAATTCACAAGCTGTATTCCCAGCAGGTGATAATCAAAGTACCCCTCCTACAACAAGTAAAGGGGTATTATTCCACACTATATTGTGGTACTGAAGCCAGACGGCTCGGTGAGACCTATTCTAAATGGAGTCACTCAGAGCAGTGATAGCGAACCAGGAAGAAGGGGACTATATGGTGTCCCTGGACATCAAGGATGCTTACCTCCATGTCCAAATTTGCCCTTCTCACAAAGGGTACCTCAGGTTCGTGGTACAAAACTGTCACTATCAGTTTCAGACGCTGCCGTTTGGATTGTCCACGGCACCCCGGGTCTTTACCAAGGTAATGGCCGAAATGATGATTCTTCTTCAAAGAAAAGGCGTCTTAATTATCCCTTACTTGGACGATCTCCTGATAAGGGCAAGGTCCAGAGAACAGTTGGAGGTCTGAGTAGCACTATCTCAAGTAGTTCTACGACAGCACGGGTGGATTCTAAATATTCCAAAATCGCAGCTGTCTCCGACGACACGTCTGCTGTCCCTAGGGATGATTCTGGACACAGTCCAGAAAAAGGTGTTTCTCCCGGAGGAGAAAGCCAGGGAGTTATCCGAGCTAGTCAGGAACCTCCAAAAACCAGGAAAAGTGTCAGTGCATCATTGCACAAGGGTCCTGGGAAAAATGGTGGCTTCTTACGAAGCGATTCCATTCGGCAGATTTCACGCAAGAACTTTTCAGTGGGATCTGCTGGACAAATGGTCCGGATCGCATATTCAGATGCATCAGCGGATAACCCTGTCTCCAAGGACAAGGGTGTCTCTTCTGTGGTGGCTGCAGAGTGCTCATCTACTAAAGGGCCACAGTTATGCATTCAGGACTGGGTCCTGGTGACCACGGATTCCAGCTTGAAAGGCTGGGGAGCAGTCACACAGGGAAAAAATTTCCAGGGAGTGTGATCAAGTCTGGGGACTTCTCTCCGCATAAATATACTACTAGCACTGTCAGCAGTTTTCATTCCGGGAGTGGACAACTGGGAAGCAGACTTCCTCAGCACGACCTCCACCCGGGAGAGTGGGGACTTCATCGAGAAGTTTTTTCCACATGATTGTGCACCGTTGGGAAAGACCAAAGGTGGACATGATGGCGTCCCGCCTGAACAAAAAACTGGACAGGTATTGCGCCAGGTCAAGAGACCCTCAGGCAATAGCTGTGGACGTTCTGGTAACACCATGGGTGTACCAGTCGGTGTATGTGTTCGCTCCTCTGCTTCTCATACCAAAGGTACTGAGAATTATAAGACGTAGAGGAGTAAGAACTATACTCGTGGCTCCGGATGGGCCAAGAAGGACTTGGTACCCGGAACTTCAAGAGATGCTCACAGAGGACTCAGGGCCTCTGCCGATAAGAAGGGACTTGCTTCAGCAAGTACCATGTCTGTTCCAAGACTTACCGCGGCTGCGTTTGACGGCATGGCGGTTGAACGCCGATCCTAAGGGAAAAAGGCATTCCGGAAGAGGTCATTCCTACCCTGGTCAAAGCCAGGAAGGAGGTGACCGCACAACATTATCACCACATGTGGCGAAAATATGTTGCGTGGTGTGAGGCCAGGAAGGCCCCACGAAGAAATTTCAACTCGGTCGATTCCTGCATTTCCTGCAAACAGGAGTGTCTATGGGCCTCAAATTGGGGTCCATTAAGGTTCAAATTTCGGCCCTGTCGATTTTCTTCCAGAAAGAATTGGCTTCAGTTCCTGAAGTCCAGAAATTTGACAAGGGAGTACTGCATATACAACCCCCTTTTGTGCCTCCAGTGGCACTGTGGGATCTCAACGTAGTCCTGGGATTCCTCAAATCACGTTGGTTTAAACCGCTCAAATCTGTGGATTTGAAATATCTCACATGGAAAGTGACCATGATGTTGGCCCTGGCCTCGGCCAGGCGAGTGTCAGAATTGGCGGCTTTGTCTCACAAAAGCCCATATCTGATTGTCCATTCGGACAGGGCAGAGCTGCGGACTCGTCCCCAGTTCTCCCTAAGGTGGTGTCAGCGTTTCATCTGAACCAGCTTATTGTGGTACCTGCGGCTACTAGAGACTTGGAGGACTCCAAGTTGCTAGATGTTGTCAGGGCCCTGAAAATATAGATTTCCAGGACGGCTGGAGTCAGGAAAACTGACTTGCTGTTATCCTGTATGCACCCAAAAAACTGGGTGCTCTTGCTTCTAAGCAGACGATTGCTAGTTGAATGTGTAGTACAATTCAGCTTGCACATTCTGTGGCAGGACTGCCACAGCCAAAATATATAAATGCCCATTCCACAAGGAAGGTGGGCTCATCTTGGGCGACTGCCCGAGGGGTCTCGGCTTTACAACTTTGCCGAGCTGCTACTTGGTCAGGGGCACACCCTGGCTGAGGAGGACCTGGAGTTCTCTCACTCGGTGCTGCAGAGTCATCCGCACTCTCCCGCCCGTTTGGGAGCTTTGGTATAATCCCCATGGTCCTGACGGAGTCCCCAGCATCCACTTAGGACGTCAGAGAAAATAAGATTTTACTTACCGATAAATCTATTTCTCGTAGTCCGTAGTGGATGCTGGGCGCCCATCCCAAGTGCGGATTGTCTGCAATACTTGTACATAGTTATTGTTACAAAAAAATCGGGTTGTTATTGTTGTGAGCCGTCTGTTCAGAGGCTCCTACGTTTGTCATACTGTTAACTGGGTTCAGATCACAAGTTATACGGTGTGATTGGTGTGGCTGGTATGAGTCTTACCCGGGATTCAATATCCTTCCTTATTGTGTACGCTCGTCCGGGCACAGTATCCTAACTGAGGCTTGGAGGAGGGTCATAGGGGGAGGAGCCAGTACACACCACCTGATCCTAAAGCTTTAGTTTTGTGCCCTGTCTCCTGCGGAGCCGCTAATCCCCATGGTCCTGACGGAGTCCCCAGCATCCACTACGGACTACGAGAAATAGATTTATCGGTAAGTAAAATCTTATTTAAAGTTCCACCAAAGATTGTGATGTCCCCGATCCTAAAATCACAGTCTTTAGGGGAATGAAATTGGGCACAAAGTAGTCCACATGCAACAGTCAAAGCGCAACGGAATTTGCTGCGCTATATAAGAAATTGTTAATAAATAAATAAATAAATAAATAAAATAAATAACAGTCCTAAGCTAAAATATACTGTATGTATTATGGGTATTTTCTCTGTGATTCATCTTCCATCTTTTGTTATACTGTACCTCTTAACAGGCCCCTTTTCTATTTTTATACCAGCTTTGTATATGAGCATTGTAGTCTGTGGGGGAGATTCAAATGTTTGAAAAGTCGGTTGGGTGTCTGTTTTCCTGTCTATTAGATAGGAAAAAACAGACACCCAACTGACTTTTCAAACATTTGAATCTCCCTCTGTATGTGTTACATTTTCTAACTCTCCTCAGTTGTACACAAAGGGTATGAAAATATGGATATATTGTGGTGTGGATAGGACCCATCATTTCAAAGTTTTTAATTGCCAGAATAGATGATAATCGGTAGCAATGTCTGCTGTGGTCCCTGAAAGCACACCTGTAGCATACAGACAATGGAGGTAGCCATTTTATGGGCTGAACCCAATATTCATGAGAATGCAAATGATCAGTGCACCAGCAGCACTTGCCTCAAGGATGTTGCATGTTAATGTATACCTTATCTTTCTTGCTGAATTGGGGATCATGGGGACACTACTATACTTTCTGTAGCATCCTTTCACATGAGCGTACCTTTTCCTCCTTATAACTTATCATGATGGTGTTAATTTAGAGGCAGGGGTGCCACAACATTTTGAAGTGGAGGGGGGGGCAAGATATCATTACATTCTGGTGCCTCTAAATTGCTTAATGTCGCCGCCTCAGACAGCTGGACGTACCCGCCTCCTACATGACTATCTATCTATCTTAGTATAAAATATATCTCTTTCTATATATTTATCTGGGAGGGGTGCTATGAGGGTGGGGGAGAGAAAGGACAAGGGGAAATGAGGGGGAAGAGATGAGGAACATATGATGTGGGAAGTGAGAACGGCGTATGGCTGGTCCCAGAGAAGGGGCCAGCTGACAGTAAATAGCCGCACACTGTAGGCGGTAGAGCCGGGTGCAGGGGTGAGGAGTACTATGGAGGCAGGTGGAGAAGGTCTCTGGGGAGGGAGGAGGTGAAGTAGTCAGAAAGGGGATTATCACCATCCTGACGGGTTGGGTATGCATGACTGGCTGTCAGGAGACTGCCGGTCACCATACTGACGCCGGAATCCCGGCATGCAGATTCCCGACGGGGGCGAGCGGAACGGGTATACACCCATGAGTGAGAATAGTCCGTTAGTCGGCATGCCGACTGTAAGGGGGCGGGATTCCGGCATTGGTATTGTGGTCAGACTGCCGGTCACGTAACTGCCTGTGGTAATCCTAGATGGTGGTTGCCCCTTTGCCCCACCCTCCAACACCTATGTACAGAGTGGGGGATGTATTAAGCCATGGAGAGTGATAAACTGGGGGGAGATCAAGCAGCAGCCAATCCGCTCCTAACTGTCAGTTTACAGGCTGTGTTTGAAAAATAACAGGAGCTTATTGTTTGGTACTCTCTCTCTCCAAGGCTTAGTACATCTGCCCAAGAATGTCATACAGCTGCAGTTCGTCTGTATAGTGGCCACTGAGAACTGTGCCATGGTCACTCCCACTTCTGACCACAACTACATCTGATGTAAGAAATGATAGTTGTTATTAAATCTGTGACCTAATTAGAAACGGTGTGGTGGTAATTTCCACAGAGCTCCAGGGGTAGAATTGCTAAAGCTTCTATAACCAACAAGGGGCGGTGTTGCCCATACCAACCACTCCGCATCTAGCTATAATTTCTCCTTTACATTCTGGAAAATGATAGACAGAATCTGATTGGTTGCTATGGGCAACATCATCGCTTGCTTGTTTTAGAAGCTGTAGTAAAGTTACCGCCTAAGGGCCCTACACATTGAGCGATCCGCCGAGCTGCCCGACGGCGGATACGGCTGATGGGCGACCCGGCAGCGGGGTGGGGTGGGGGGTCGGTCGGTCAGTGACGGGAGGAGTGAAGTTTCTTCACTCCCCTCGTCACCCGCCTCCATAGCAGTGAGATCGTCCATATTGGCCTGCATGCACAGGCGATGGGGCACCAGCGATGAACGAGCGCGGGGCCACGCATCGTTCATCACTGGTGCCTCCACACTCAAAGATATGAACGGTATTTCATTAATGAACGAGATCGTTCATATCTTTGAGTGTTATCGCCCAGTGTGTAGGGCCTATAAGATTGTAAAATAACTTTCCAGGAGGCAGTGTGTGGTGAGTGTGTACCTCGTCCTCAGGATATCTAGTCATTAATTTATGCAGCAACAATTTAATCTTAATATATTCAGAGAAACATATTTCATATCTCTAGCTAGGCCCAGATTTATCAAGCCTTGGGGAGTGATAAATAGCACAGTGATAAAGTACCTGCCAATCAGCTCCTAACTGTCATTTTTCAAACACAGCCTGTGACATGGAAGTTAGGTGCTGATTGGCTGTGCTATTGATCACTCTCCAAGACTTGATAAATGGGGGCTAGTCTTTTATTATGGTTTCTTTTGTGTTTCAGTGCTGAATATACAAAGTACTTTATATCATCTTGCACTGTGATGGATCATGGTGGTTATATCAGTTATTGTAATACAGGTTGAGTATCCCATATCCAAATATTCCGAAATACAGACTTTTTTGAGTGAGCGCGAGATAGTGACACCTGTTTTTTGATGGCTCAATGTACACAAACTTTGTTTAATACACAAAGTTATTAAAAATATTGTATTAAATGACCTTCAGGCTGTGTGTATAAGGTGTATATGAAACATAAATGAATTGTGTGAATGTAGACACACTTTGTTTAATGCACAAAGTTATAAAGAATATTGGCTAAAATTACCTTCAGGCTGTGTGTATAAGGTGTATATGAAACATAAATGCATTCTGTGCTTAGATTAAGGTTCCATCACCATGATATCTCATTATGGTATGCAATTATTCCAAAATACGGAAAAATCCCATATCCAAAATACCTCCGGTCCCAAGCATTTTGGATAAGGGATACTCAACCTGTACTTACATTTCCTGCTGTAAGTATACAGATTGTTTAGGACATACTGTACCTGTTTGAGCTCATATGGACAATGGGTGGTACAGTATACAATATATTGATCTACTAACGGTCCCTACAGAAACGATACAGAAGATATACATGTACATTACAAGCTATAATACATTTATAGAGTCCTTCTATCCAAATGTTTGTCACACAGAACAATCTGAAAATGAAGATCAATACCTCCTAAACAGGGTGAGGCAAAAAGGATATGGTATAGAAGATCTACTGTACATTCATTAGGTCTGCAATCATTAGGTCAGCCCCATATGGTCGACATGGACGAAAGGTTGACATGACAATGGACGACAGAAAAATGGTTGTCACGCTTTTTTTTGGGGGGGGGGGGGGTTAGTGGGGATAGTTTTTTTTTTTTTTTCTTCATCTGGGACCAGAATTTGTAGAGACGCGGCCGCTTCACGCTTCAGGAACGGTGTTTCGCCTCGCTTTGCTCGCCACAAGGTTACTAAAGGTTATAATTTCTAGCATGGATAGTCAAGAAATTAAAAAGTCCAAAAACATGAAAAGTAACCCCTAAAATATGTGTTGACCATATGAACATGATGACCATATGGGGTCGACCTAATGACTGTCGACCTACAGTCCGGATCCCAGGCAAAAAAACTCCCAGATTTTAAAGGTTAATAAAAAAAAGGCATGGTAAACGCTATTCAAGATTTTAGTACAAGTGCATGGAATACTTTTTTTTCTTTTTTTTTTCTTCCCAACTGATTTTGTATATGATATCGTCTAAATGGTGTTCTCCATTTGTGATACACATTTGTAGTCTATGGGGTATAAATGGTCATTCTGAGTTGATCGCTAGCTGCATTCATTCGCTGTGCAGCGATGAGGCAAAAAAATTGCACTTCTGCGCATGTGTATTCGGCGCAATGTACTGTTACAACGAACGATGTAGTTTCACACAGGGTCTAGCGAAGCTTTTCTGTCGCACTGGCAGCCGCAGAGTGATTGACATGAAGTGGGCGTTTCTGGGTGTGAACTGACCGTTTTCAGGGAGTGTGCGGAAAAACGCAGGCGTGGCTGGCCGAACGCAGGGCGTGTTTGTGACGTCAAAACAGGAACTTAACAGTCTGAAGTGATCGCAAGCGCTGAGTAAGTCTGAAGCTACTCAGAAACTGCACAAAATTATCTTGTAGCCGCTCTGCGATCCTTTCGTTCGCACTTCTGCTAAGCTAAAATACACTGCCAGTGGGCGGCGGCATAGTGTTTGCACAGCTGCAAAAAACTGCTAGCAAGCGAACAACTCTGAATGACCACCATATTTAATTAGCGTCGAATCCATTCCGACATGCATTTGTCTGAATGGATCCAGCAACCCCTATTCAAATCTCATCTCAGCTCGGGGAGACCAGCGGGGACAGCCACCGGCAGACGAAGGAGAGTGGCGCTACAGTAGCGCTGCAGGAGGATGTCACACAGCCGCCAGACCTCACGGCAGTGTCCACCCGGCTCCAGCAAGCGTGACCTCACTTGCTGGAGCCGGGTGGAAGCTGGCGTGAGCGGCGCGGCTGTGTGACATCCTGCTGCAGCGCTACTGTAGCGCTGATCTCCTCTATATGCCCGCGGCTGTCCCCCGTCTACCTGCGGCTCCCCCCCCTCCTGCTGTAATCCCTCATTTCAGTCCGACATTTTTTTTATGTCGGACTGATGGCCCCGTTTTCGACACAAGCACGTCGATCGGCATCTATTCCGCCGATCCACGTGCTTTTCGACAAGCCGGAAAATTTTGGGATATACTGAATAGGTCGAATCACGATTCGACCTTAAAAAGTCGAAAACTGCCGTCTTTTTGACGGACGGCAGCTTTCGACTTTAATTGAATATGCCCCTATTTCTGAAGTGTTGCGTCACTTCCGGCGTTATCGCTGCAATTTCCGGATGAAGCTCACTGTCATTTCTCTAACGTCCTAGAGGATGCTGGGGACTCCGTAAGGACCATGGGGAGAGACGGGCTCCGCAGGAGACATGGGCACTTTAAGAAATAATTTAGTTCCTGGTGTGCACTGGCTCCTCCCTCTCTGCCCCTCCTCCAGACCTCAGTTAGTTTGATTCTGTGCCCAGAGGAGCTGGGTGCTTTTCAGTGAGCTCTCCTGAGTTTGCTGATAGAAAGTTTTTTGTTAGGTTTTTTATTTTCAGGGAGCTCTGCTGGCAACAGACTCCCTGCATCGTAGGACTGAGGGGAGAGAAGCAGCCCTACTCTCTGATGCTAGGTCCTGCTTCTTATGCTACTGGACGCCATTAGCTCCAGAGGGATCGGTACGCAGGATCTCACCCTCGCCGTCCGTCCCAGAGCCGCGCCGCCGTCCCCCTCGCAGAGCCGGAAGACTGAAGCCGGGTGAGTATGAGAAGCAAGAAGACTTCACAGGCGGCAGAAGACTCCGTGATCTTCCCTGGAGGTAACGCACAGCACTGCAGCTGTGCGCCATTGCTCCACACACCTACACATACTCCGGTCACTGTTAGGGTGCAGGGGCGGGGGGGCGCGCTCTGGGCAGCATTTGGGACCTCATTCTGGCAAATAAACACATATATACAGCTGGGCACTGTATATATGTGGGAGTCCCCACCAAAGAAATATAATTTCTCTATCGTCCTAAGTGGATGCTGGGGTTCCTGAAAGGACCATGGGGAATAGCGGCTCCGCAGGAGACAGGGCACAAAAAAGTAAAGCTTTACTAGGTCAGGTGGTGTGCACTGGCTCCTCCCCCTATGACCCTCCTCCAGACTCCAGTTAGATTTTGTGCCCGAACGAGAAGGGTGCAATCTAGGTGGCTCTCCTAAAGAGCTGCTTAGAGAAAGTTTAGTTTAGGTTTTTTTCTTTACAGTGAGTCCTGCTGGCAACAGGATCACTGCAACGTGGGACTTAGGGGGAAAGTAGTAAACTCACCTGCATGCAGAGTGGATTTGCTGCTTGGCTACTGGACACCATTAGCTCCAGAGGGATCGAACACAGGCCCAGCCGTGGAGTCCGGTCCCGGAGCCGCGCCGCCGACCCCCTTGCAGATGCTGAAGCGTGAAGAGGTCCGGAAACCGGCGGCTGAAGACTCCTCAGTCTTCATAAGGTAGCGCACAGCACTGCAGCTGTGCGCCATTTTCCTCTCAGCACACTTCACTGGGCAGTCACTGAGGGTGCAGAGCGCTGGGGGGGGGCGCTCTGAGAGGCAAATATAAACCTTATACAAGGCTAAAAATACCTCACATATAGCCCATAGGGGCTATATGGAGATATTTAACCCCTGCCTGACTGGAAAAATAGCGGGAGAAGAACCCGCCGAAAAAGGGGCGGGGCCTATCTCCTCAGCACACGGCGCCATTTTCTGTCACAGCTCCGCTGGTCAGAACGGCTCCCAGGTCTCTCCCCTGCACTGCACTACAGAAACAGGGTAAAACAGAGAGGGGGGGCACATTAATGGCTATATATATATATATTAAAGCAGCTATAAGGGAGCACTTAATATAAGGATATCCCTTGTATATATAGCGCTTTGTGGTGTGTGCTGGCAGACTCTCCCTCTGTCTCCCCAAAAGGGCTAGTGGGTCCTGTCTTCATTAGAGCATTCCCTGTGAGTTTGCGGTGTGTGTCGGTACGTGGTGTCGACATGTATGAGGACGATATTGGTGTGGAGGCGGAGCAATTGCCAAATATGCAGATGTCACCCCCCAGGGGGTCGACACCAGAATGGATGCCTTTATTTGTGGAATTACGTGATGGTTTATCTTCCCTTAAACAGTCAGTTGAGGACATGAGGCGGCCGGACAATCAATTAATGCCTGTCCAGGCGCCTCAAACACCGTCAGGGGCTGTAAAACGCCCTTTGCCTCAGTCGGTCGACACAGACCCAGACACGGGCACTGATTCCAGTGACGACGGTAGAAATTCAAACGTATTTTCCAGTAGGGCCACACGTTATATGATTTTGGCAATGAAGGAGACGTTACATTTAGCTGATACTACAGATACCGTAAAACAGGGTATTATGTATGGTGTGAAAAAACTACAAACAGTTTTTCCTGAATCAGAAGAATTAAATGACGTGTGTGATGAAGCGTGGGTTGCTCCTGATAAAAAGTTGATAATTTCAAAAAAGTTATTGGCATTATACCCTTTCCCGCCAGAGGTTAGGGCGCGCTGGGAAACACCCCCTAAGGTGGACAAGGCGCTCACACGCTTATCCAAACAAGTGGCGTTACCCTCTCCTGAGACGGCCGCACTTAAGGATCCATCAGATAGAAAGATGGAAGTTATTCAAAAGAATATATACACACATGCAGGTGTTATACTACGACCAGCTATAGCAACTGCCTGGATGTGCAGTGCTGGAGTAGTTTGGTCAGAATCCCTGATTGAAAATATTGATACCCTAGATAGGGACAATGTTTTACTGTCGTTAGAACAAATAAAGGATGCATTTATCTATATGCGTGATGCACAGAGGGATATTTGCACACTGGCATCTCGGGTGAGTGCTATGTCCATTTCAGCCAGAAGAGCCTTATGGACACGACAGTGGACAGGCGATGCGGATTCAAAACGTCACATGGAGGTTTTGCCGTATAAAGGGGAGGAGTTATTTGGAGTTGGTCTATCAGACTTGGTGGCCACGGCTACTGCCGGGAAATCCACTTTTTTACCTCAAGTCACTCCCCAACAGAGAAAGGCACCGACCTTTCAACCGCAGCCTTTTCGCTCCTACAAAAATAAGAGAGCAAAGGGCTTGTCGTACCTGCCACGAGGCAGAGGAAGAGGGAAGAGACACCAACAGGCAGCTCCTTCCCAGGAACAGAAGCCCTCCCCGGCTCCTGCAAAAACCTCAGCATGACGCTGGGGCCTCTCAAGCGGACTCGGGGACAGTGGGGGGCCGTCTCAAAAATTACAGCGCGCAGTGGGCTCACTCGCAGGTAGACCCCTGGATCCTGCAGATAATATCTCAGGGGTACAGGTTGGAATTAGAGACGGATCCTCCTCATCGTTTCCTGAAGTCTGCCTTACCAACCGTCTCTTCCGAAAGGGAGAGGGTGTTGGAAGCCATTCACAAGCTGTACGCTCAGCAGGTGATAGTCAAAGTACCCCTATTACAAAAAGGAAAGGGGTATTATTCCACTCTATTTGTGGTACCGAAGCCGGATGGCTCGGTAAGGCCTATTCTAAATCTGAAGTCCTTGAACCTCTACATAAAAAAGTTCAAGTTCAAGATGGAGTCACTCAGAGCAGTGATAGCGAACCTGGAAGAAGGGGACTTTATGGTATCCTTGGACATCAAGGATGCGTATCTACACGTTCCGATTTACCCCGCACACCAGGGGTACCTCAGGTTCATTGTTCAAAACTGTCACTATCAGTTTCAGACGCTGCCGTTCGGATTGTCCACGGCGCCTCGGGTCTTTACCAAGGTAATGGCCGAGATGATGATTCTTCTTCGAAGAAAAGGCGTATTAGTTATCCCATACTTGGACGATCTCCTAATAAGGGCAAGGTCCAGAGAACAGCTGGAGACAGCTTTAGCACTATCTCAAGAGGTGCTAAGACAACACGGGTGGATTCTGAATATTCCAAAATCCCATTTAATCCCGACAACTCGTCTGCTGTTCCTAGGAATGATTCTGGACACGGTTCAGAAAAAGGTTTTCCTTCCAGAGGAAAAAGCCAAGGAGTTATCCGATCTGGTCAGGAACCTCCTAAAACCAGGAAAAGTGTCAGTACATCAATGCACAAGAGTCCTGGGAAAAATGGTGGCTTCTTACGAAGCAATTCCATTCGGCAGATTCCATGCAAGAATATTCCAAAGGGATCTGTTGGACAAATGGTCAGGGTCGCATCTGCAGATGCACCTGCGAATAACCCTGTCACCAAAGACAAGGGTGTCACTTCTGTGGTGGTTGCAGAAGGCTCACCTATTAGAAGGCCGCAGATTCGGCATTCAGGATTGGATCCTGGTGACCACGGACGCCAGCCTGAGAGGCTGGGGAGCAGTCACACAAGGAAGAAACTTCCAGGGAGTATGGACGAGTCTGGAAAAGTCTCTTCACATAAACATTCTGGAACTAAGAGCAATCTACAATGCTCTAAGCCAGGCGGAACTTCTCCTGCAAGGAAAGCCGGTGTTGATTCAGTCGGACAACATCACGGCGGTCGCCCATGTAAACAGGCAGGGCGGCACAAGAAGCAGGAGTGCAATGGCAGAAGCTGCCAAGATTCTTCGCTGGGCGGAGAATCACGTGATAGCACTGTCAGCAGTGTTCATCCCGGGCGTGGACAACTGGGAAGCAGACTTCCTCAGCAGACACGATCTTCATCCGGGAGAGTGGGGTCTACATCCAGAAGTCTTCAACATGTTAATAGACCGTTGGGAAAGACCAATTGTAGACATGATGGCGTCTCGCCTCAACAAGAAACTGGACAAATATTGCGCCAGGTCAAGAGATCCACAGGCAATAGCTGTGGACGCACTGGTAACTCCTTGGGTGTACCAGTCAGTGTATGTGTTTCCTCCTCTGCCGCTCATACCAAAGGTATTGAAGATCATACGGCAAAGAAGAGTAAGAACAATACTAGTGGTTCCGGATTGGCCGAGAAGGACTTGGTATCCGGAACTTCAAGAGATGCTCACGGACGAACCGTGGCCTCTACCTCTGAGAAGGGACCTGCTACAGCAGGGTCCCTGTCTTTTTCAAGACTTACCGCGGCTGCGTTTGACGGCATGGCGGTTGAACGCCAGATCCTAAAAGGGAAAGGCATTCCAGAAGAAGTCATTCCTACCTTGATTAAGGCACGGAAGGAAGTCACCGTGAAACATTATCACCGCATTTGGCGAAAATATGTAGCGTGGTGCGAGGATCGGAGGGTTCCGACGGAGGAATTCCAACTGGGTCGTTTCCTACATTTCCTGCAATCAGGATTATCTATGGGTCTCAAATTGGGATCCATTAAGGTTCAAATTTCGGCCCTGTCAATATTCTTCCAAAAAGAATTGGCCTCTGTCCCTGAGGTCCAGACTTTTGTCAAGGGAGTACTGCATATACAGCCTCCTGTGGTGCCTCCGGTGGCACCGTGGGATCTAAATGTAGTTTTAGATTTCCTCAAATCCCATTGGTTTGAACCATTGAAAAAGGTGGATTTGAAATATCTCACATTGAAAGTGACTATGTTACTAGCCCTGGCCTCTGCCAGGAGAGTATCTGAATTGGCGGGTTTATCTTATAAAAGTCCTTATCTAATCTTCCATTCGGATAGGGCAGAACTGCGGACTCGTCCGCATTTTCTCCCTAAAGTGGTATCAGCATTTCATCTGAACCAACCTATTGTGGTGCCTGCGGCCACTAGCGACTTGGAGGACTCCAAGTTGTTGGACGTTGTCAGAGCCTTAAAAATATACATTGCAAGGACGGCTGGAGTCAGAAAATCTGACTCGCTGTTTATATTGTATGCACCCAACAAGTTGGGCGCACCTGCTTCTAAGCAGTCGATTGCTCGTTGGATTTGTAACACAATTCAACTTGCACATTCTGTGGCAGGCCTGCCACAGCCTAAAACTGTAAAAGCCCACTCCACAAGGAAGGTGGGCTCATCTTGGGCGGCTGCCCGAGGGGTCTCGGCATTACAACTCTGCCGAGCAGCTACGTGGTCGGGGGAGAACACGTTTGTAAAATTTTACAAATTTGATACCCTGGCAAAGGAGGACCTGGAGTTCTCTCATTCGGTGCTGCAGAGTCATCCGCACTCTCCCGCCCGTTTGGGAGCTTTGGTATAATCCCCATGGTCCTTTCAGGAACCCCAGCATCCACTTAGGACGATAGAGAAAATAAGAATTTACTTACCGATAATTCTATTTCTCGGAGTCCGTAGTGGATGCTGGGCGCCCATCCCAAGTGCGGATTATCTGCAATACTTGTACATAGTTATTGTTAACTAATTCGGGTTATTGTTAAGGAGCCATCTTTAAGAGGCCCTTTCTGTTGTCATACTGTTAACTGGGTTTAGATCACAAGTTGTACGGTGTGATTGGTGTGGCTGGTATGAGTCTTACCCGGGATTCAAAATGCCTCCCTTATTGTGTATGCTCGTCCGGGCACAGTACCTAACTGGAGTCTGGAGGAGGGTCATAGGGGGAGGAGCCAGTGCACACCACCTGACCTAGTAAAGCTTTACTTTTTTGTGCCCTGTCTCCTGCGGAGCCGCTATTCCCCATGGTCCTTTCAGGAACCCCAGCATCCACTACGGACTCCGAGAAATAGAATTATCGGTAAGTAAATTCTTATTTTCTCTAACGTCCTAAGTGGATGCTGGGGACTCCGTAAGGACCATGGGGAATAGCGGCTCCGCAGGAGACTGGGCACATCTAAAGAAAGCTTTAGGACTATCTGGTGTGCACTGGCTCCTCCCCCTATGACCCTCCTCCAAGCCTCAGTTAGATCTCTGTGCCCGAACGAGAAGGGTGCACACTAGGGGCTCTCCTGAGCTTCTTAGTGAAAGTTTTAGTTTAGGTTTATTATTTTCAGTGAGACCTGCTGGCAACAGTCTCACTGCATCGAGGGACTAAGGGGAGAAGAAGCGAACTCACCTGCGTGCAGAGTGGATTGGGCTTCTTAGGCTACTGGACATTAGCTCCAGAGGGACGATCACAGGCCCAGCTTGGATGGGTCCCAGAGCCGCGCCGCCGGCCCCCTTACAGAGCCAGAAGGCAGAAGAGGTCCGGAAAATCGGCGGCAGAAGACGTCCTGTCTTCAACAAGGTAGCGCACAGCACTGCAGCTGTGCGCCATTGCTCTCAGCACACTTCACACTCCGGTCACTGAGGGTGCAGGGCGCTGGGGGGGGGCGCCCTGAGACGCAATAATAAACACCTTGGATGGCAAAAAATGCATCACATATAGCTCCTGGGCTATATGGATGCATTTAACCCCTGCCAAAATACATAAAAAAACGGGAGATAAGGCCGCCGATAAGGGGGCGGAGCCTATCTCCTCAGCACACTGGCGCCATTTTCCCTCACAGCTCCGTTGGAGGGAAGCTCCCTGGCTCTCCCCTGCAGTCACTACACTACAGAAAGGGTTAAAAAAGAGAGGGGGGCACAAAATAGGCGCAGTATTAACTATACAGCAGCTATAAGGGGAAAAACACTTATATAAGGTTATCCCTGTATATATATATAGCGCTCTGGTGTGTGCTGGCAAACTCTCCCTCTGTCTCCCCAAAGGGCTAGTGGGGTCCTGTCCTCTATCAGAGCATTCCCTGTGTGTGTGCTGTATGTCGGTACTTTTGTGTCGACATGTATGAGGAGAAAAATGATGTGGAGACGGAGCAGATTGCTTGTAATAGTGATGTCACCCCCTAGGGGGTCGACACCTGAGTGGATGAACTGTTGGAAGAAATTACGTGACAGTGTCAGCTCTGTATAAAAGACAGTGGTTGACATGAGACAGCCGGCTACTCAGCTTGTGCCTGTCCAGACGTCTCATAGGCCGTCAGGGACTCTAAAGCGCCCGTTACCTCAGATGGCAGATATAGACGCCGACACGGATACTGACTCCAGTGTCGACGGTGAAGAGACAAATGTGACTTCCAGTAGGGCCACACGTTACATGATTGAGGCAATGAAAAATGTTTTACACATTTCTGATAATACGAGTACCACCAAAAAGGGGTATTATGTTCGGTGAGGAAAAACTACCTGTAGTTTTCCTGAATCTGAGAAATTAAATGAGGTGTGTGATGATGCGTGGGTTTCCCCCGATAACAACTGATAATTTCTAAAATGTTATTGGCATTATATCCTTTCCCGCCAGAGGTTAGGGTGCGTTGGGAAACACCCCCTAGGGTGGATAAAGCGCTCACACGCTTGTAAGGGCTCTATCCTCTCCTGAGATGGCCGCCCTTAAGGATCCTGCTGATAGAAAGCAGGAGGGTATCCTAAAATGTATTTACACACATACTGGTGTTATACTGCGACCAGCAATCGCCTCAGCCTGGATGTGCAGTGCTGGGTTGGCGTGGTCGGATTCCCTGACTGAAAATATTGATACCCTAGATAGGGACAGTATATTTTTGCCTATAGAGCATTTGAAAGATGCATTTCTATATATGCGTGATGCACAGCGGAATATTTGCCGACTGGCATCAAGTCTAAGTGCGTTGTCCATTTCTACCAGTAGAGGGTTATGGACACGTCAGTGGTCAGGTGATGCGTATTCCAAACGGCATTTGGAAGTATTGCCTTATTAAGGGGAGGAGTTATTTGGGGTCGGTCTTTCAGACCTGGTGGCCACGGCAACAGCTGGGAAATCCACGTTTGTACCCCAGGTCGCCTCTCAACATGAGAAGACGCCGTATTATCAGGCGCAGTCTTTTCGTGGATAAGCGGGCAAAAGGTTCCTCATTTCTGCCCCGTGACAGAGGGAGAGGAAAAAGGCTGCAGAAATCAGCCAGTTCCCAGGAACAGAAACCCTCTCCCGCCTCTGCCAAGCCCTCAGTATACGCTGGGGCTTTACAAGCAGAATCAGGCACGGTGGGGGGCCCGTCTCAATGAATTTCAGCGCGCAGTGGGCTCACTCGCAAGTAGACCCCTGGATCCTTCAGGTGATATCTCAGGGGTACAAATTAGAATTCGAGACGTCTCCCCCTCGCCGTTTCCTAAAGTCGGCTTTACCGATGTCTCCTTCTGACAGGGAGACAGTTTTGGAAGCCATTCACAAGCTGTATTCCCAGCAGGTGATAATCAAGATACCCCTCCTGCAACAGGGAACGGGGTATTATTCCACACTGTTGTGGTACCGAAGCCGGACGGCTCGGTGAGACCGATTCTAAATCTAAAATCTTTGAACACTTACATACAGAGGTTCAAATTCAAGATTGAGTCACTCAGAGCAGTGATTGCGAACCTGGAAGAAGGGGACTACATGATGTCTCGGGACATCAAGGATGCTTACCTTCATGTCAAAATTTACCCTTCTCACCAAGGGTACCTCAGGTTTATGGTACAGAACTGTCGCTATCAGTTCAGACGCTGCCGTATGGATGGTCCACGGCACCCCGGGTCTTTACCAAGGTAATGGCCGAAATGATGATATTCCTTCAAAGGAAGGGAATTTTAGTTATCCCTTACTTGGACGATTCCCTGATAAGGGTAAGATCCAGGGAACAGTTGGAGGTCGGTGTAGCACTATCTCAGGTAGTGTTGCTGCAGCACGGTTGGATTCTCAATATTCCAAAATCGCAGCTGGTTCCGACGACTTGTCTTCTGTTCCTAGGGATGATCCTGGACACAGTCCAGAAAAAGGTGTTTCTCCCGGAGGAGAAAGCCAGGGAGTTATCCGAGCTAGTCAGGAACCTCCTAAAACCGAGCCAAGTCTCAGTGCATCAATGCACAAGGGTTCTGGGTAAAATGGTGGCTTCCTACGAAGCAATCCCATTCGGCAGATTCCACGCAAGAACTTTCCAGTGGGACCTGCTGGACAAATGGTCCGGGTCGCATCTTCAGATGCATCAGCGGATAACCCTGTCACCAAGGACAAGGGTGTCCCTCCTGTGGTGGTTGCAGAGTGCTCATCTTCTAGAGGGCCGCAGATTCGGCATTCAGGACTGGGTCCTGGTAACCACGGATGCCAGCCTGCGAGGCTGGGGAGCAGTCACACAGGGAAGGAATATCCAGGACTTATGGTCAAGCCTGGAGACATCACTTCACATAAATATCCTGAAGCTAAGGGACATTTACAATGCTCTAAGCTTAGCAAGACCTCTGCTTCAAGGTCAGCCGGTGTTGATCCAGTCGGACAACATCACGGCAGTCACCCACGTAAACAGACAGGGTGGCACAAGAAGCAGGAGGGCAATGGCAGAAGCTGCAAGGATTCTTCGCTGGGCGGAAAATCATGTGATAGCACTGTCGGCAGTATTCATTCCGGGAGTGGACAACTGGGAAGCAGACTTCCTCAGCACGACCTCCACCCGGGAGAGTGGGGACTTCACCCAGAAGTCTTCCACATGATTATAAACCGTTGGGAATAACTCGACAGGTATTGCGCCAGGTCCAGGGACCCTCAGGCAATAGCTGTAGACGCTCTGGTAACACCGTGGGTGTACCAGTCAGGGTATGTGTTCCCTCCTCTGCCTCTCATACCCAAGGTACTGAGATTGATAAGATGGAGAGGAGTAAGCACTATATTCGTGGCTCCGGATTGGCCAAGAAGGATTTGGTAACCGGAACTTCAAGAGATGCTCACGGAGGATCCGTGGCCTCTACCTCTAAGAAGGGACCTGCTCCAGCAAGGACCCTGTCTGTTCCAAGTCTTACCGCGGCTGCGTTTGACGGCATGGCGGTTGAACGCCGGATCCTGAAGGATAAAAAGGCATTCCGGATGAAGTCATCCCTATCCTGATCAAAGCCAGGAAGGATGTAACCGCAAGAACATTATCGCCGCAATTGGCGAAAATATGTTGCGTGGTGCGAGGCCAGTAAGGCCCGACGGTGGAAATTCAACTGGGTCGATTCCTACATTTCCTGCAAACAGGAGTGTCTATGGGCCTGAAATTGGGGTCCATTAAGGTTCAAATTTCGGCCCTGTCAATTTTCTTCCAAAAAGAACTAGCTTCAGTCCCTGAAGTTCAGACGTTTGTAAAAGGGGTACTGCATATACAGCCTCCTTTTGTGCCTCCAGTGGCACTTTGGGATCTCAATGTAGTTTTGGGTTCCAAAAGTCACATTGGTTTGAACCACTTAAATCTGTGGAGTTAAAATATCTCACATGGAAAGTGGTCATGCTGTTGGCCCTGGCCTGGGCCAGGCGCGTGTCTGAATTGGCGGCTTTATCCTGAAAAAGCCCTTATCTGATGTTCCATTCGGACAGGGCGGAATTGAGGACTCGTCCTCAGTTTCTCCCTAAGGTGGTTTCAGCGTTTCACCTGAACCAACCTATTTGTGGTGCCTGCGGCTACTAGGGACTTGGAGGACTCCAAGTTGCTAGACGTTGTCAGGGCCCTGAAAATATATGTTTCCAGGAGGGCTGGAGTCGGGAAATCTGACTCGCTGTTTATCCTGTATGCACCCAACAAGCTGGGTGCTCCTGCTTCTAAGCAGACTATTGCTCGTTGGATTTGTAGTACAATTCAGCTTGCACATTCTGTGGCAGGCCTGCCACAGCCAAAAATCTGTAAATGCCCACTCCACAAGGAAGGTGGGCTCATCTTGGGCGGCTGCCCGAGGGGTCTCGGCTTTACAACTTTGCCGAGCAGCTACTTGGTCAGGAGCAAATACGTTTGTAAAATTATACAAAATTGATATCCTGGCTGAGGAGGACCTGGAGTTCTCTCATTTGGTGCTGCAGAGTCATCCGCAGTCTCCCGCCCGTTTGGGAGCTTTGGTATAATCCCCATGGTCCTTACGGAGTCCCCAGCATCCACTTAGGACGTTAGAGAAAATAAGAATTTACTTACCGATAATTCTATTTCTCATAGTCCGTAGTGGATGCTGGGCGCCCATCCCAAGTGCGGATTGTCTGCAATACTTGTACATAGTTATTGTTACAAAAATCGGGTTATTATTGTTGTGAGCCATCTTTCAGAGGCTCCTCTGTTATCATGCTGTTAACTGGGTTCAGATCACAGGTTATACGGTGTGATTGGTGTGGCTGGTATGAGTCTTACCCGGGATTCAAAATCCTTCCTTATTGTGTACGCTCGTCCGGGCACAGTATCCTAACTGAGGCTTGGAGGAGGGTCATAGGGGGAGGAGCCAGTGCACACCAGATAGTCCTAAAGCTTTCTTTAGATGTGCCCAGTCTCCTGCGGAGCCGCTATTCCCCATGGTCCTTACGGAGTCCCCAGCATCCACTACGGACTATAAGAAATAGAATTATCGGTAAGTAAATTCTTATTTTAAGCGGGACAGAAGCCCGCCGCCGAGGGGGCGGGGCTTCTCCCTCAGCACTCACCAGCGCCATTTTTTCTCCACAGCACGCTGAGAGGAAGCTCCCCAGGCTCTCCCCTGCTGATACACGGTAGAAGAGGGTTGAAAAGAGAGGGGGGGCACATAATTAGGCGCAAAAAAGTATATTAACAGCAGCTACTGGGTTAACATTAAGTTACTGTGTTATTCCTGGGTTATATAGCGCTGGGGTGTGTGCTGGCATACTCTCTCTCTGTCTCTCCAAAGGGCCTCGTGGGGGAACTGTTTTCAGAAAGGACATTCCCTGTGTGTGTGGTGTGTCGGTACACTTGTGTCGACATGTCTGATGTGGAAGGCTATGTGGGAAAGGAGCGGGAGCAAATTAATGTGGTGTCTCCGCACATCACAGAGGAAACCCCTGTCCTTGACCCAAGGGTTTATATGTATAAGGGAAAGAAACCTGAGGTAACTTTCCCCCCCTCACACGAACTGAATGAGTTATGTGAAAAAGCTTGGGAATCTCCAGATAAAAAACTGCAGATTTCCAAACGGATTCTTATGGCGTATCCTTTCCCGCCAACGGACAGGTTACAATGGGAATCCTCCCCTAGGGTGGACAAAGCTTTAACTCGCTTATCCAAAAAGGTAGCCCTGCCGTCCCAGGATACGGCTACCCTCAAGGATGCTGCTGATCGCAAACAGGAGGGTACCCTGAAGTCCATTTATACACATTCAGGTACCTTGCTCAGACCGGCAATCGCGTTGGCCTGGGTCTGTAGTGCAGTAGCGGCATGGACTGATACCTTATCAGAGGATTTTGATACCCTAAATAGGGATACTGTTTTATTGACCCTGGGGCATATTAAAGACGCTGTCCTTTATATGAGAGATGCTCAAAGAGACATTAGTCTGCTGGGTTCTAGAATAAACGCTATGTCGATTTCTGCTAGAAGGGTCCTGTGGACTTGGCAATGGACAGGTGATGCCGACTCAAAACGGCATATGGAGGTTTTACCTTACAGGGGTGAGGAATTGTTCGGTGAAGGTCTATCGGACCTGGTCTCCACAGCTACGGCTGGAAAGTCAAATTTTTTGCCTTATGTTCCCTCACAGCCTAAGAGAGCACCGCATTATCAAATGCAGTCCTTTCGTTCACAAAGAAACAAGAAAGTCCGAGGTGCGTCCGTTCTTGCCAGAGGGAGGGGCAGAGGAAAGAAGCTGCACAATACAGCTAGTTCCCAGGAACAGAAGTCCTCCCCGGCCTCTACAAAATCCACCGCATGACGCTGGGGCTCCACTGGCGGAGTCGGGGCCACTGGGGGCGCGTCTTCGGAATTTCAGCCACATGTGGGTTCACTCCCAGGTGGATCCCTGGGCAATAGAAATTGTGTCTCAGGGTCACAAGCTGGAATTCGAAGAGGTGCCTCCTCGCCGGTTTTTCAAATCGGCCCTACCGTCTTCCCCCCTAGAGAGGGAAATAGTATTAAATGCAATACAAAAATTGTATCTTCAGCAGGTGGTGGTCGAGGTTCCCCTCCTTCAACAGGGAAGGGGGTATTATTCGACCATGTTTGTGGTTCCGAAACCGGACGGTTCGGTCAGACCCATATTGAATTTAAAATCTCTGAACCTATACTTGAAGATGTTCAAGATGGAATCGCTAAGAGCGGTCAACGCCAGGCTGGAAGGGGGGGATTTTATGGTGTCACTGGACATAAAGGATGCGTACCTTCATGTCCCCATTTATCCACCTCATCAGGCGTACCTAAGATTTGCGGTACAGGACTGTCATTACCAATTTCAGATGTTGCCGTTTGGTCTCTCAACGGCTCCGAGGATTTTCACCAAGGTAATGGCGGAAATGATGGTGCTCCTGCGCAAGCAGGGTGTCACAATTATCCCGTACTTGGACGATCTCCTCATAAAAGCGAGATCAAGAGAGCAGTTGCTGAACAGCGTATCTCTTTCACTGAAAGTGTTACAACAACACGGCTGGATTCTCAATATCCCAAAGTCGCAGTTGGTTCCTACGACTCGTCTGCCCTTCTTGGGCATGATTCTGGACACGACCCAGAAAAGGGTTTATCTTCCGATAGAAAAAGCCTAGGAACTTATGACTCTGGTCAGGAACCTTTTGAAAACAAGACAGGTGTCCGTGCATCATTGCTCTCGAGTCCTGGGAAAGATGGTGGCCTCATACGAGGCCATTCCCTTTGGCAGGTTCCATGCGAGGACTTTCCAATGGGATCTGTTGGACAAGTGGTCCGGATCACATCTACAGATGCATCGGTTGATCACCCTGTCCCCCAGGGCCAGGGTGTCACTCCTGTGGTGGCTGCAGAGTGCTCACCTTCTCGAGGGCCGCAGATTCGGCATTCAGGATTGGATCCTGGTGACCACGGACGCAAGCCTCCGTGGTTGGGGACCAGTCACACAGGGAAGAAATTTCCACGGTCTTTGGTCAAGTCAAGAGACTTGTCTGCACATCAACATCCTGGAACTAAGGGCCATATACAACGCCCTACGTCAAGCGGAGGCCTTACTTCGCGACCAACCAGTTCTGATCCAGTCAGACAACATCACCGCAATGGCTCATGTAAACCGCCAAGGCGGCACAAGGAGCAGAGCGGCAATGGCGGAAGCCACCAGGATTCTTCGCTGGGCGGAGAATCATGTAAGTGCACTGTCAGCAGTGTTCATTCCGGGAGTGGACAACTGGGAAGCAGACTTCCTCAGCAGACACGACCTACACCCGGGAGAGTGGGGACTTCATCCAGAAGTCTTCGCACAGATTGTGAGTCGGTGGGAACTGCCACAGATAGACATGATGGCGTCCCGCCTCAACAAAAAGCTGCAGAGGTATTGCACCAGGTCAAGAGACCCTCAGGCAGTATCGGTAGACGCCCTCGTGACACCGTGGGTGTTCCGGTCCGTCTATGTATTTCCTCCTCTTCCTCTCATACCAAAGGTGTTGAGAATAGTAAGAAGAAAAGGAGTGAGAACAATCCTCGTTGTTCCAGATTGGCCACGACGGACCTGGTATCCAGATCTGCAGGAAATGCTAACGGAAGATCCGTGGCCTCTTCCTCTAAGGCAGGACCTGTTGCAACAGGGTCCCTGTCTGTTCCACGACTTACCGCGGCTGCGTTTGACGGCATGGCGGTTGAACGCCGGATCCTAGCAGAAAAAGGTATTCCGGTGGAGGTTATCCCTACGCTGATAAAGGCTAGGAAGGAAGTAACAGCAAAACATTATCACCGTATATAGCGAAGATATGTTTCTTGATGTGAGGCCAGGAATGCTCCTACGGAAGAATTCCGTCTGGGCCGTTTCCTTCACTTCCTACAAACTAGAGTGGATTTGGGCCTTAAATTAGGCTCCATTAAGGTCCAGATTTCGGCCCTATCCATTTTCTTTCAAAAAGAATTGGCTTCTCTCCCAGAAGTACTGCATATTCAGCCTCCGTTTGTGGTCTTGGGCTTCCTAAAGTCACACTGGTTTGAACCACTGAAAACGGTGGAGTTGAAATATCTCACTTGGAAGGTGGTCATGTTATTAGCCCTGGCTTTGGCTAGGCGAGTGTCGGAATTAGCTGCTTTATCACATAAAAGCCCCTATCTGGTTTTCCATATGGATAGAGCGGAATTGCGGACACGTCCTCAGTTCCTGCCAAAAGTGGTTTCATCCTTTCATATGAACCAACCTATTGTGGTGCCTGTGGCTACACAGGACTTAGAGGATTCCGAGTCCCTTGATGTGGTCAGGGCTTTGAAAATTTATGTAGCCAGGACGGCTAGAGTCCGAAGAACAGAAGCACTGTTTGTTCTGTATGCAGCCAACAAGCTTGGCGGCCCTGCTTCAAAGCAGACTCTTGCTCGCTGGATCTGTAACACGATTCAGCAGGCGCATTCTACGACAGGATTGCCGTTACCTAAATCGATCAAGGCCCATTCCACTAGGAAAGTGGGCTCTTCTTGGGCGGCTGCCCGAGGGGTCTCGGCACTACAGCTGTGTCGAGCTGCTACTTGGTCGGGTACAAACACCTTTGCAAAATTCTGTAAATTTGATACCCTGGCTGAGGAGGACCTCATGTTTGCTCAATCGGTGCTGCAGAGTCATCCTCACTCTCCCGCCCGTTTGGGAGCTTTGGTATAATCCCCATGGTCCTTACGGAGTCCCCAGCATCCTCTAGGACGTTAGAGAAAATAAGATTTTACTTACCGGTAAATCTATTTCTCGTAGTCCATAGTGGATTCTGGGCGTCCGTCCCAAGTGCGGACTTCTTCTGCAATACTTGTATATAGTTATTGCTTCAATAAGGGTTACGTTATTGTTGCATCGGGTGTGAACTGATGCTATGTTATTGTCATACTGTTTACTGGATTGTTATCACAAGTTATATGGTGTGATTGGTGTGGCTGGTATGAATCTTGCCCTTGGATTAACAAAAATCCTTTCCTCGTACTGTCTATCTCGGGTGTGGTTCATCAAATCGACAGTGTCTAGGTCGACAATGTTTAGGTCGACCACTATAGGTCGACAGTCACTAGGTCGACATGGATGGAAGGTCGACAGGGTTTCTAGGTCGACATGTGCTAGGTCGACAGGTCTAAAGGTCGACATGAGGAGTTTGTTTTTTTGGTGTCGTTTTCTTTGTAGAGTGACCGGGATCCCAAATTAGTGCACCGCGTCCCCTCGCATGGCTCGCTTTGCTCGCCATGCTTCGGGCATGGTGCCTTCGCTCCGCTACCGCTTCGCTCGGCACACTTTACCGTTCCAATCGTAGTCCACGTGGATCGTTAAGTATGAAAAAATTAAAAAAAAGAAAAAAAATGTGAAAACCTCATGTCGACCTTTAGACCTGTCGACCTAGCACATGTCGACCTAGAAACCCTGTCGACCTTCCATCCATGTCGACCTAATGACTGTCGACCTATAGTGGTCGACCTAAACATTGTCGACCTAGACACTGTCGATCTTCAGACCGGATCCCGTCTATCTCCTCTGGGTACAGTTCTCTAACTGAGGTCTGGAGGAGGGGCAGAGAGGGAGGAGCCAGTGCACACCAGGAACTAAATTCTTTCTTAAAGTGCCCATGTCTCCTGCGGAGCCCGTCTCTCCCCATGGTCCTTATGGAGTCCCCAGCATCCTCTACGGACTACGAGAAATAGATTTACCGGTAAGTAAAATCTTATTTTTTCTGGCTGCGTTACGCAGAAGTTTCGTTACTGGGCAGAATACAGTCCTCATCAGCTTCATGATAGGGCTCTACACAGACAACGGGGCCATCTGACAGCTGAGGTCTACATACATCCATCCATCAAGAGCCATTAATGAAGGCTGCTATATGCCAAGAAATTACTATATCGTATTCAAAATGGTGTAATGGTTAGCATTACTGCTTCACAGCGCTGTGGTCATGGGTTCAATTCCCATCATGGCCTTAACTGTGCAGAGTTTGTTTTTTCTCCCCGTACTTGTGTGGGTTTCCTCCGAGTACCCATGTTTCCCCACAATCCAAAAATATACAGTTAGGTTCATTGGCTCCCAACTAAATTAACCCTAGTGTGAATGTGTGTGTGTGTACATGCAATAGGGAATATAGATTGTAAGCTCCACTGGGGCAGGGACTGATGTGAATGGCCAAAATATTCTCTGTAAAGCACTACGGAATATGTGTGCGCTATATAAATAACTGGTAATAAATAAATAAAACCAACTGGAAAATAAACCGTATTGCACTTTTAGCTTTTGTACTAAAATGTTGAATAGCATTTACCATGGCTTTTTTGTTAACCTTTACAATCTGGGAGTTTTTTTTCTCTCAGTCTGTATGAAGCAAACAGGAAACCAGCCTCAAAGTGGAACTAAACATGATTTAAAAAAAATAAATTTTTTTTTTTGAATTTTCATGTAATAGGCATCTATTGATTTAGTGTTTTATATAAACTTGCTTCTAGGGTTGCCAAGTCAGGCTTTTGAGTAGACACACAGGAATTGCACATGCTGTCTTGTGATCAGTTACATTTTTGCATAGCAACAACTGTAAATATACAACTTGCTGTAAATCAATTTCTTTGTTACTATGTAAATAATAAGTAGGTAACAAATGATGCAGAACAAGGCAGTTCGTATATGCTGCTGGGAGAGGATTTAAAATTGTGACCTATTTTTTTTTTTTTTTCCAGTTGATAACCAAAGCAGTTGTGTGCTACGAGTGCCGGTGGCCTGGTGAGCCATAACCTGCAGTTGCTCCGAACTTGCACACACTCTTGCATTTGTGACTTTCTCTGTACACTGCAGCGGGATCACGCAGAACACCGGAGGAGGGACTGTAGTGTGCACTCCCTCCTTACACTGCGGGCTTTAGTTGATATACTCACTGCCCTACTTAACAGCGAGACCTAACTACTAAAGGGGTTATGTCCTCCTTTCAGTATTTAACAAACAATGGTAAACTAATAGGCCCTACGCACAGGCCGCCGAGGTGCCCGATGGCCGATACAGGCAACCCGGCGGCCGGGGTGGGGGGTTACGGGGGGAGTGAAGTTTCTTCACTCCCCCCGTCACCTGACCCCGTAGCCCTGAATTCTAATATGGACGAGATTGTCTATATTGGCTTGCATGCATAAACGAGCCGGCACCAATGGTGAACAAGCGTGGGGCCGTGCATTGTTCATCGTTGGTGCCTACACACTAAAAGATATGAACGATATCTTGTTCATTAATGAATGAGATCGTTCATACTGTATCTTTCAGTGTTATCGGCCAGTGTGTAGGGCCCTTAAGATTACCTCTGTTTGCCCCTGTACCAATTATGCCATCTATGGATGGCGATAATGATACGATCACCAGTGGGGATCCAGCTACAGCGAAGCCTTCCAGGCATTGCTGAGTCCCTGCTGGGTGAACATGTTATGTGCATGTACATACTGGCCATTGCGCCTATGCAAGACACAGCTGCCCAGCGCTGGCAGTGATACGCAGCCAACAACAGAGCGGAGGAAGCCGCTGATGAGCGAGACATTGCTGGGCCTCGCCGGAGGTGTAAGTAATGTTAAATGCCAACAGCACATTTGTTGGTGTCACTGCCAACATTAAGACGTGGAATGGGGCATAATAAGACTTTTCAGGTCTGGGATTTGGAACGGTGTGACCTGTTAAATTTGAGCAGTTGGAAGGTCGGGGTAAAGTAAGAAAAAGTGAGGTTGTAAGAGGTGTGCTGGGGGGGTTGATGTATGTAATCAGCATGTGGGAAGGTCTAATGGGTGATCTAAGGGGATTGAGGTATGAACATGTTAGGATTGAGTGCATATGGGTAGGTCTGAGTGGCATGTTGGGATCTGGGGTTTGATTGTGTCTGAGTGCACGTGAGGACATTTTGTGTCAAATATGGGTCAGAGGGCATGCTATTTTGGAGGAAGTCTGATTGGAATTCTGGAGTAAGCGAGGCACATACGTGGATGTGCCATCATAGTTCTCAGGATTTTTTTTCATTCTTAAAATTTAAGTTACTGTGTAGCCCTTTTTGAAGGATGGATGTGCAGACCTTGAAATATGTCAGATTATCCATGACTGAACAGAACTGATCATTGTGGATCAGTGGTTACACCTTTATTTAGATTTTAGCAAGTAATTTCATATGGTATATAACATTACATTATTTCTAAAACTGAATGTTCTGACGTTTGACTCCAAGACTGCGGAATGTGTAAAGGTTTGGCTACAGGGGTTGAGGCTGAAATTGCGGGCGTGATTCCAGTGGTCGAAATACAGACCACGGCATCCTGCTGTTTAGAATCCCAAAGCCAGCTACCCCTCACCCTCTCTTACTGCAGCCTAACCTTTCCCAGAAGTCCCTAACCCCCTCTCCCCGCAGCCTAAACCTAACCCCCCCACCCCCCCCACACACACACACACAGCTTACCTCTCCGACGTCCCGGCAGTCAGTCTTTCGGGATCCTGACTGGCATTGTGATCCTATTTGGGATGCCATTGCCCGCATTGTGATCAGTGTCAGAATTCCGGTGACTGTGTTTTGACAGCCGGGATCAAAGGAGACTAAAGGGGGGTACTCACGGAGAGATCCATGCTTAAAATCTAAGCAATCTGACTAGATTGCTTAGATTTTAAGCACAGATCACTTGTGTGTACCCCCCACAGCGATAGCGCGCATCTCTATCGCCGGTGCTAGATTGAGCCTGCATGCAGGCCAATCTAGCACGTTGCTCATTTCACCCGCTGGGTGAAATGAGCAGCCCCCCATCCTCCCCCGCCTCACTCGGCACACATTTCTCCCGTGTATAGGGCCCTAAAGTATTGTAATTAATGTACTGTTAAGCTCAGCAGAAGATCTGGGCGGGTACCTTAGGGATCAGTTTTGGATTCTGTGTTATTTAAATGAATTCATTGGTAGTATTACTTGTGGTCTATAGCTGTAGGGGATGTGGTATGGAAGGTAGATAGTAACTAGATCGACAGTGTCTAGGTTGACCACTATTGGTCGACAGGGTCTCTGTCGACAGTCTCTAGGTCGACAGGTCAAAAGTTCGACATGAGTTTGTTTTTTTTGGTGTAGTTTTCTTCGTAGAGTGACCGGGAACGCCAAGTAGTGCACCGTCCCCTCGCTTCCTTCGCCATGCTTCGGGCAAGGTGCCTCGCTCTGCTCGGCACAGGTTACCGTTCCAATCGTAGTCCACATGGATCGTTAAGTATGAAAAGGTTCAAAAAAAGAAAAAAATCGCGAAAAACTCATGTTGACCTTTTGACATGTCGACCTAGTTACTGTCGTCCTAGAGATCGGATCCCGCTGTAGGAGTGCCTTTTACCAATGATACAAAAATGTGCAACAGGGTTGATAACCTAGATCACAGGTTCTCAAACTCGGTCCTCAGGACCCCACACAGTGCATGTTTTGCAGGTCTCCTCACAAAATCACAAGTGAAATAATTAGCTCCACCTGTGGGCCTTTTAAAATGTGTCGGTGAGTAATTAATACACCTGTGCACCTGCTGGGTTACCTGCAAAACATGCACTGTGTGGGGTCCTGAGGACCGAGTTTGAGAACCTATGACCTAGATACACAGTGAGTAGAGCAGGCATTCCCAACCACGGTCCTCAAGGCACACCAACAGTGCAGGTTTTAGTGATATCCAGGCTGCAGCACAGATGGTTAAATCAAATTAACTGAGCTACTAATTAAGTCACCTGTGCTGAAGCCTGGATATCACTAACACCTGCACTGTTGGTGTGCCTTGAGGACTGTGGTTGGGAATGCCTGGAGTAGAGAAATAGATTAAAGCGTGGAATCTTAAATCTAAAACTATTATGTAGAAAGATTGGTGTTGTGGTTTACAGCAGCAAAAGAAAGGGACCTTTAGTGATATAGATTCAGATTGTAGGGGGATAAACAATGTAAAAAGCAGTAGAATGGTTGTATAATAACGGGTATTAGTAGCAGAAAGAGTCAGGTTATGGGGTATGTCCACTCCGCGGTTTATTGTTAGTGCTGACCCATTCAGTTAGCTGCTGAGTTGGTTGTGCCTTAAACCCCAAAGGGAGGAATCTTCCTCACAGCCTCAGGAACTGCAAGGAAAAGTCGACAATAAAATTCACCCTCTGGGATTTAACGTGCAGGGAAACCCATAGATTCCAGCATTTACATGGACACTATGGATTACCACGTGGGAATATGCAGAGTAATTGAATAGCTCCAGGAGCTTTTCCCATGCCTAATTGGATATATTGTCATATACTACAAGTATTTTATACCTGTTATTTACTGGCATACTAGCTATTGTGGTCAGCATTGTAGGTGTCTGTCTCTCTCTCTCTCTCTCTCTCTCTGAGAGATGTACTAAGCAGTGATAAAAGTGGAGAAGTTACCCATGGCAACCAATCAGCATTAACATAACATTTATAAATTGCATGCTATAAAAGTATACAGAGCAGCTGATTGGTTGCCATGGCCAACTTTCTCCATGGTGTCAGCGGGAGCTGTGTCCAGAGAGCTTCAGTTCTTGCTGTCTATGCAATAGACATTTCACAGTATAATATACTGATTCCAATTCAGTATTTAGAAATATTAATAGAGTTCAGGAAGACTGTTTTTTTTTTTTCTTCTTAAATAATATTTGTAAAACCTAGGAACAAACCCTTAAATTAGGGTAGGCAGGTTGTAGGGTTATGAGGAAGAAAGTTTTTACAGATAGGGTGTTTGCTACATGGAAAAGTCTCTCAGCTGTTGTGGCGGGTACTCATTTAGTAAAATAATTCAAAAATACATGGGACAAACATATGGATATTGTTAAGGCAAAATATTAAAGAGAAAGCATAACAAAACATCCCTCCTCCTCCCAAAAAAAAAAAGAAGCTCAGGCCAGACGATGTATAGCTGACTAGTTTCTATGGAAAAAATTGTAACATCTTTAAGAAGCTGATTCCTGTGTGACCAGCTACCCATAAACTTTTTAGGGATTCCGGTATGAATGGTCGACCATGTTATGGTCGACAGTCATTAGGTCGACCACTATTGGTCGACATTGACATGGACACATGGTCGACACATGAAATGGTCGACACACGAAAGGTCGACACATGAAAAGGTCAACATGAGTTTTTTAACTTTTTTTGGTGTCGTTTTTTGCGTAAAGTGACTTTGAACCCCAATTAGTGCACCGCGTCCCCTCGCAAGGCTCGCTTCGCTCGCCATGCTTCGGGCATGGTGCCTTCTCTCCGCTACCGCTTCGCTCGGCACAGATTACCGTTCCAATCGTAGTCCACGTGGATCGTAAAGTATGGAAAGGTTCCCCAAAATAAAAAAAAAAAGTGAAAAAACTCATGTCGACCTTTTCATGTGTCGACCATGTGTCCATGTCGACCATGTCAATGTCGACCAATAGTGGTCGACCTAATGACTGTCGACCATAACATGGTCGACCATGTGAACGGATACCACTTTTTAGGTTATGTAGCTCAGGATCCATTAATTGCAGGCTAAGCAATTAGTTTCCAGCAAGTAATTGAACAGTTGCCACAGTCTCTAGGTGGGAGGTGGACTCTCTATTCCAAGTTTCAAGAAAGATCTAGAACAGTGCAAGCGTTTGGATTGTGTGTGTGTGTGTTTTTCTTTTGTTCAATGGTAATGTGTAATAGTCTGCTTTAATATACAATATATCCTGCTAAACTCTGTTGCTACAAGTAAAAATAATGGGATTATTGTATAATATGTTAGCAAAATATACTTAATTATAGAAGACGGCAACACAGTAAATCATGTACTCACAAGCCGAATAATGAAAACACCAATTTAACCTAGTCTATAATTTAGAGTGAAACTCCAAGTAATGTAAATGAATCACACTCTGATTTATCATCTGCCATTTGGGTTTTATGTGCCCTGTTGTTAACAGAAGTGTTTTCTCATAATTAAGGCTAATAATTTACTTTCGTTCCATATCGGTCATTGTTGAAGTGTACCATTGCCTAAAAACACTGACTGTTTATTTTATTATTTCTCAGGGTTGGGAAAAAAACTTTTTAGTTTTTTTTTTTTTTTTTAACTGTTTTTTTTTCTGGTTTAAACCAATTATTTATTTATACATTAATGTTTTAATCAATTTTTTTATTTTATTTTGAATCCTGTATTAGAAGCCTTGATCAACCATGTTTTACTTCTATATGATGACTGCATAGTGTGTACAGGAGCAAGAATTAATTGTATACAATCCCTGAACACAATATATTATGTCGTCATTTAAATGACTGCACTGTGTGTATGCTAGAAATCGTATTTTCTGGGACTATATGAAGAAAACCAGTTTTGTACAGCTTATTATTCCTATTACATCTGGATATAAGGAGATAGACTAAACATATTAATACATACAAAGTACACTCATAGATGAAATGTAAAATAATTAAGCGTGTCACTAGCATTAAACATTTTAAATAAAAACACTATTTTTTTTTATTTTTTATAATATGCTTTTTTTAATAAGTCACGGCGTCGTGCCTGTACTAACGGCTTAAAAAGACCCAGAGTGATTTTTATAAAAACAAATTTGGTTTATACCAGCCAACCTGTTATTTCACATGCTCAGCCTTTAGCCTGACTTGTCCCCCTTTCACACTGCACAATAACCGGTATCGACCTGGTATATTACCGGGATGACACGGGTTACTGTGCCGTGTGAAAGGGGCCATGACGAATTCCCGGGTCGCCTATCCTGTAATTCAACCCGGGAATAAAGCAGTGTTATTCCCCGGTTAAATACTGGGTCAGCTGCAGTGTAAACAGGTTGCTGGGTCGATGCGACCTGGGACCCGTTGACTGCATAGGGAGAGGCAGCGTGGAGATGATCTAGTCTCCCAGCGCCGCCTCCGATTACACCGCAGCCCTCATCCCCGGTGGCAACCCGACCTGGAATATTGCCGGGTCAGGGAAGCTGATGTTGGGGTCCAAAGCCAGGAAGGACCCGTTTCCAATTCCCATTTGCGATGTGAAAGCGGTATTAGTGATGTTACTAGTTTTTGGTGACATTATAGGATATCTCCTCTGTGTGACTGGTATATTAAATGATGTATTGCATAGATACCATTATAAATAGTTATTTCCTTGGGACGATGAAGCAGGTAAAGTAAAGCCGCTATTTATGAGAAACCTACCAACCTGAAAGGGCATGCAACGTTTCTGTGAAAACAAACTAACAATTGTTGCAGGAAGCAATTTTATAGGAAAAAAAAAATAAGACTTCATATTGAATTAACAAAAACAAATGTAGTTATAAATAACAACACCCCTCTGAAAGCTGTTTTTATAAAAAATGCTCCATTTGAGGCCACAATAAAAAACGGTCTCTTTTCACACATCCTGCTGCTGCCTTATAAGGAAATGACTGACTTGTACTGTATATCGAAATTATTCTTGACTCTCCAAGAACGCGACCTTAGGGGTGTGTAAGCTGTGCATTTGCACAGGGCTATATACGAATTGCAAGCAGCATGGGGTCTGCATTGTAGAAGCAGTGACTTGTAATGACTGGGTAAATTCATGTTCTTAGGCCTGGGTAACCCAATGTAATGCCCTTCAGCCCAGCAGTCCTATTTTGATTGTCATATTTGTAAATGTAGCATGTTTTCCTTATACAATACAGCTAGCATGAATTCCATTAACTTAATTTGCATGAAAGGTGCAGTTTACTGTGGTGTTCTGAGTATACCCTCATTTTGATACACTTTCAGCTGTTGGCGGGCTTATTTATACCCAGGTTAATTAGTCTATTGTTGTATGTACAACGTGCACAGTGTGTCAGCATTATTTGACACCAAAACTTCCACAGTACATTTCAGATAATCGTGCTTATGTAGTAAAAATCTCAGACTGTGAATCCATTGGCTAGGTACACATCACCATGACCTGGATCGTCGCCCATACACACAGAATGATATAGTGCATGACACATCGTTCAGTGGCCGCATCCAGGAGCATCTGATGAGACAACACCGATGGCGTGAGCGTGTGATCACAAGTACACATCAGGCGATATGTCACTCTGGTCAACGGACGACATATAATTTTATATGTACCCAACCTTCATAGAATGAACAGATTGCATGTCATTCGTGCTAGCAAGAGCACAGTGTAAATAGGAGTACACGCATGCAATAACGGTCTGTATCTGTCTACAGGAGTGTGTTTGTAATGAGGCAGCAGAATGAAAGGAGTTAAATAAAAGCCCTTTTTCTCTGACGTCCTAGTGGATGCTGGGAACTCCGTAAGGACCATGGGGAATAGCGGCTCCGCAGGAGACTGGGCACAAAAGTAAAAGCTTTCTGACTAGCTGGTGTGCACTGGCTCCTCCCCCTATGACCCTCCTCCAAGCCTCAGTTAGATTTTTGTGCCCGGCCGAGAAGGGTGCATGCTAGGTAGCTCTCCAGAGCTGCTTAGAGTAAAAGTTTTAAATAGGTTTTTTATTTTCAGTGAGACCTGCTGGCAACAGGCTCACTGCATCGTGGGACTAAGGGGAGAAGAAGCGAACTCACCTGAATGCAGAGTGGATTGGGCTTCTTGGCTACTGGACATTAGCTCCAGAGGGACGATCACAGGTTCAGCCTGGATGGGTCCCGGAGCCGCGCCGCTGGCCCCCTTACAGAGCCAGAAGAGCGAAGAGGTCCGGAAAAATCGGCGGCAGAAGACGTTCCTGTCTTCAATAAGGTAGCGCACAGCACTGCAGCTGTGCGCCATTGCTCTCAGCACACCTTACACTCCGGTCACTGAGGGTGCAGGGCGCTGGGGGGGAGCGCCCTGAGACGCAATAAAACATGTTTTAAACCTTATATGGCTAAAGAAATGCATCACATATAGCTCCTGGGCTATATGGATGCATTTAACCCCTGCCAGTTTTCCTAAAAAAAGCGGGAGAAAAGGCCGCCGTGAAGGGGGCGGAGCCTATCTCATCAGCACACAAGCGCCATTTTCCCTCACAGCTCCGCTGGAAGGATGGCTCCCTGTCTCTCCCCTGCAGTCCTGCTACAGAATCAGGGTAAAACGAGAGGGGGGGCACTAATTGGCAGAAAATACATATACAGCAGCTATAGAAGGGAGAAACACTTATATAAGGTATCCCTGCATATATATAGCGCTCTGGTGTGTGCTGGCAAACTCTCCCTCTGTCTCCCCAAAGGGCTCGTGGGGTCCTGTCCTCTATCAGAGCATTCCCTGTGTGTGTGCTGTGTGTCGGTACGATTGTGTCGACATGTATGAGGAGGAAAATGATGTGGAGGCGGAGCAATTGCCTGTAATAGTGATGTCACCCCCTAGGGAGTCGACACCTGACTGGATGGTAGTATGGAAGGAATTACGTGACAGTGTCAGCACTTTGCAAAAAAACTGTTGACGACATGAGACAGCCGGCAAATCAGTTAGTGCCTGTCCAGGCGTCTCAAACACCATCAGGGGCTCTAAAGCGCCCGTTACCTCAGATGGTCGACACAGACCCAGACACGGATACTGACTCCAGTGTCGACGGTGAGGAGACAAACGTAATGTCCAGTAGGGCCACACGTTACATGATCACGGCAATGAAGGAGGCTTTGAACATTTCTGATACTACAAGTACCACAAAAAGGGGTATTATGTGGGGTGTGAAAAAACTACCCATGGTTTTTCCTGAATCAGATGAATTAAATGAGGTGTGTGACAAAGCGTGGGTTTCCCCCGATAAAAAACTGCTGATTTCTAATAAATTATTGGCATTATACCCTTTCCCGCCAGAGGTTAGGGCGCGTTGGGAAACACCCCCTAGGGTAGATAAGGCGCTCACACGTTTATCTAAACAAGTAGCGTTACCGTCTCCTGATACGGCCGCCCTCAAGGAACCAGCTGATAGAAAGCTGGAAAATATCCTAAAAGGTATATACACACATACTGGTGTTATACTACGACCAGCAATCGCCTCAGCCTGGATGTGCAGCGCTGGAGTGGCTTGGTCGGATTCCCTGACTGAAAATATTGATACCCTGGATAGGGACAGTATATTATTGACTATAGAGCATTTAAAGGATGCATTACTATATATGCGCGATGCACAGAGGGATATTTGCACCCTGGCATCAAGAGTAAGTGCGTTGTCCATTTCTGCCAGAAGAAGTTTATGGACACGACAGTGGTCAGGTGATGCGGATTCCAAACGGCATATGGAAGTTTTGCCGTATAAAGGGGAGGAGTTATTTGGGGTCGGTCTGTCAGACCTGGTGGCCACGGCGACGGCTGGGAAATCCACCTTTTTACCCCAGGTCACCTCTCAGCAGAAAAAGACACCGTCTTTTCAAACTCAGTCCTTTCGTCCCCATAAGGGCAAGCGGGCAAAAGGCCACTCATTTCTGCCCCGGGGCAGAGGAAGGGGAAAAAGACTGCAACAGACAGCCTCTTCCCATTATCAGAAGCCCTCCCCCGCTTCTGCCAAGTCTTCAGCATGACGCTGGGGCTTTACAAGCGGACTCAGGCACGGTGGGGGCCCGTCTCAAAAATTTCAACGCGCAGTGGGCTCACTCGCAAGTGGACCCCTGGATCCTGCAGGTAGTATCACAGGGGTACAAATTGGAATTCGAGACGTCTCCCCCTCGCCGGTTCCTGAAGTCTGCTCTACCAACGTCTCCCTCCGACAGGGAGGCAGTATTGGAAGCTATTCACAAGCTGTATTCCCAGCAGGTGATAATCAAGGTACCCCTCCTACAACAGGGAAAGGGGTATTATTCCACGCTGTTTGTGGTACCGAAGCCGGACGGCTCGGTGAGACCGATTCTAAATCTGAAATCATTGAACACTTACATAAAAAGGTTCAAATTCAAGATGGAATCACTCAGAGCAGTGATAGCGAACCTGGAAGAAGGGGACTATATGGTGTCTCTGGACATCAAAGATGCCTATCTCCATGTCCCAATCTACCCTTCTCACCAAGGGTACCTCAGGTTTGTGGTACAGAACTGTCATTATCAGTTTCAGACGCTGCCGTTTGGATTGTCCACGGCACCACGGGTCTTTACCAAGGTAATGGCCGAAATGATGATTCTTCTTCGAAGAAAAGGCGTCTTAATTATCCCTTACTTGGACGATCTCCTGATAAGGGCAATATCCAGGGAACAGTTAGAGGTCGGAGTAGCACTATCTCAGGTGGTGCTACGTCAGCACGGGTGGATTCTAAATATTCCAAAATCGCAGCTGATTCCAACAACACGTCTACGGTTCCTAGGGATGATTCTGGACACAGTCCAGAAAAAGGTGTTTCTCCCGGAGGAGAAGGCCAGGGAGTTATCCGAGCTAGTCAGGAACCTCCTGAAACCAGGACAAGTGTCAGTGCATCAATGCACAAGAGTCCTGGGAAAGATGGTGGCTTCTTACGAAGCAATTCCATTCGGAAGATTCCATGCAAGGACTTTTCAGTGGGATCTGCTGGACAAATGGTCCGGATCGCATCTTCAGATGCATCAGCGGATAACCCTATCTCCAAGGACAAGGGTGTCTCTCCTGTGGTGGTTGCAGAGTGCTCATCTTCTAGAGGGCCGCAGATTCGGCATTCAGGACTGGATTCTGGTGACCACGGATGCCAGCCTGAGAGGCTGGGGAGCAGTCACACAGGGAAGAAATTTCCAGGGCTTGTGGTCAAGCATGGAACCGTCTCTTCACATAAATATCCTGGAACTAAGGGCAATTTACAATGCCCTAAGCCAAGCAAGGCCTCTGCTTCAGGGTCAGTCGGTATTGATCCAATCGGACAACATCACGGCAGTCGCCCACGTAAACAGACAGGGCGGCACAAGAAGCAGGAGGGCAATGGCAGAAGCTGCAAGGATTCTTCGCTGGGCGGAAAATTATGTGATAGCACTGTCAGCAGTGTTCATTCCGGGAGTGGACAACTGGGAAGCAGACTTCCTCAGCAGACACGACCTCCACCCGGGAGAGTGGGGACTTCATCCAGAAGTCTTCCACATGATTGTAAACCGTTGGGAAAAACCAAAGGTGGACATGATGGCGTCCCGCCTCAACAAAAAACTAGACAGGTATTGCGCCAGGTCAAGGGACCCTCAGGCAATAGCTGTGGACGCTCTGGTAACACCGTGGGTGTACCAGTCAGTGTATGTGTTCCCTCCTCTGCCTCTCATACCCAAGGTATTGAGAATTATAAGACGGAGAGGAGTAAGAACTATACTCGTGGCTCCGGATTGGCCAAGAAGGACTTGGTACCCGGAACTTCAAGAGATGCTCACGGAGGACCCGTGGCCTCTACCTCTAAGGAAGGAACTGCTCCAGCAGGGACCTTGTCTGTTCCAAGACTTACCGCGGCTGCGTTTGACGGCATGGAGGTTGAACGCCGGATCCTGAAGGAAAAAGGCATTGCAGATGAAGTAATCCCTACCCTGGTCAAGGCCAGGAAGGATGTAACCGCAAAACATTATCACCGCATTTGGCGAAAATATGTTGCGTGGTGTGAGGCCAAGAAGGCCCCTACAGAGGAATTTCAACTGGGTCGTTTCCTGCATTTACTGCAAACAGGACTATCTATGGGCCTAAAATTAGGGTCCATTAAGGTTCAAATTTCGGCCCTGTCGATCTTCTTCCAAAAAGAACTGGCTTCAGTGCCTGAAGTTCAGACGTTTGTCAAAGGGGTACTGCATATACAGCCTCCTTTTGTGCCTCCAGTGGCACCTTGGGATCTCAATGTAGTGTTGAGTCTCCTAAAATCACATTGGTTTGAACCACTCACCACTGTGGAATTGAAATATCTCACATCGAAAGTGGTCATGCTGTTAGCCCTGGCTTCAGCCAGGCGTGTCTCAGAATTGGCGGCTTTGTCGTATAAAAGCCCTTACCTAATTTTTCATTCAGACAGGGCAGAACTGAGGACTCGCCCTCAATTTCTCCCTAAGGTGGTTTCAGCATTTCACATGAACCAGCCTATTGTGGTGCCTGCGGCTACTAGGGACTTGGAGGACTCCAAGTTGCTGGACGTAGTCAGGGCCCTGAAAATATATGTTTCCAGGACGGCTGGAGTCAGAAAATCTGACTCGCTGTTTATCCTGTATGCACCCAACAAGCTGGGTGCTCCTGCTTCTAAGCAGACGATTGCTCGTTGGATTTGTAGTACAATTCAGCTTGCACATTCTGTGGCAGGCCTGCCACAGCCAAAATCTGTAAAAGCCCATTCCACAAGGAAAGTGGGCTCATCTTGGGCGGCTGCCCGAGGGGTCTCGGCTTTACAACTTTGCCGAGCAGCTACTTGGTCAGGGGCAAACACGTTTGCTAAATTCTACAAATTTGATACCCTGGCTGAGGAGGACCTGGAGTTCTCTCATTCGGTGCTGCAGAGTCATCCGCACTCTCCCGCCCGTTTGAGAGCTTTGGTATAATCCCCATGATCCTTACGGAGTTCCCAGCATCCACTAGGACGTCAGAGAAAATAAGAATTTACTTACCGATAATTCTATTTCTCATAGTCCGTAGTGGATGCTGGGCGCCCATCCCAAGTGCGGATTGTCTGCAATACTTGTATATAGTTATTGTTACAAAAATCGGGTTGTTTATTGTTGTGAGCCATCTTTTCAGAGGCTCCTACGTTTATCATACTGTTAACTGGGTTCAGATCACAAGTTGTACGGTGTGATTGGTGTGGCTGGTATGAGTCTTACCCGGGATTCAAGATCCTTCCTTATTATGTACGCTCGTCCGGGCACAGTATCCTAACTGAGGCTTGGAGGGAGGGTCATAGGGGGAGGAGCCAGTGCACACCAGCTAGTCAGAAAGCTTTTACTTTTGTGCCCAGTCTCCTGCGGAGCCGCTATTCCCCATGGTCATTACGGAGTTCCCAGCATCCACTACGGACTATGAGAAATAGAATTATCGGTAAGTAAATTCTTATTTTTTCCCTTTTGTTCAGAAACTTGAAATGGTACAGTATTTAGGCTCTTTTATCTGGAATACTTTAAAATCACATTATCTGTTAAAATATGCATGACTCCGTGTATTACTTTTTCTCTATCGTCCTAAGTGGATGCTGGGGTTCCTGAAAGGACCATGGGGAATAGCGGCTCCGCAGGAGACAGGGCACAAAAAGTAAAGCTTTTACAGGTCAGGTGGTGTGCACTGGCTCCTCCCCCTATGACCCTCCTCCAGACTCCAGTTAGATTTTTGTGCCCGGCCGAGAAGGGTGCAATTCTAGGTGGCTCTCATAAAGAGCTGCTTAGAGAAGTTTAGCTTAGGTTTTTTATTTTACAGTGATTCCTGCTGGCAACAGGATCACTGCAACGAGGGACAGAGGGGAGGAGAAGTGAACTCACCTGCGTGCAGGATGGATTGGCTTCTTGGCTACTGGACATGAAGCTCCAGAGGGACGATCACAGGTACAGCCTGGATGGTCACCGGAGCCTCGCCGCCGGCCCCCTCGCAGATGCTGAAGCAAGAAGAGGTCCAGAATCGGCGGCTGAAGACTCCTGCAGTCTTCTAAAGGTAGCGCACAGCACTGCAGCTGTGCGCCATTTTCCTCTCAGCACACTTCACACGGCAGTCACTGAGGGTGCAGGGCGCTGGGGGGGGGCGCCCTGGGAGGCAAATGTAAACCTATATAAGGCTAAAAATACCTCACATATAGCCCCCAGAGGCTATATGGAGATATTTAACCCCTGCCTAAATACAATAAATAGCGGGAGACGAGCCCGCCGAAAAAGGGGCGGGGCCTATCTCCTCAGCACACAGCGCCATTTTCTCTCACAGAAAGGCTGGAGAGAAGGCTCCCAGGCTCTCCCCTGCACTGCACTACAGAAACAGGGTTTAAACAGAGAGGGGGGGCACTAAATTGGCGATATAAATATATTAAAGATGCTATAAGGGAGAAACACTTATATAAGGTTGTCCCTATGTAATTATAGCGTTTTTTTGGTGTGTGCTGGCAAACTCTCCCTCTGTCTCTCCAAAGGGCTAGTGGGGTCCTGTCCTCTGTCAGAGCATTCCCGGTGTGTGTGCTGTGTGTCGGTACGTGTGTGTCGACATGTATGAGGACGATGTTGGAGGAGGCGGAGCAATTGCCTATGATGGTGATGTCACTCTCTAGGGAGTCGACACCGGTATGGATGGCTTATTTAGGGAATTACGTGAGAATGTCAACACGCTGCAAGGTCGGTTGACGACATGAGACGGCCGACAAACAATTAGTACAGGTCCAGGCGTCTCAGAAACACCGTCAGGGGTTTTTAATAACGCCCATTTACCTCAGTCGGTCGACACAGACACAGACACCGACACTGAATCCAGTGTCGACGGTGAATAAACAAACGTATTCCTCATTAGGGCCACACGTTAAGGGCAATGAAGGAGGTGTTACATATTTCTGATACTACAAGTACCACAAAAAAAAAAAAGGGTATTATGTGGGAGTGAAAAAACTACCTGTAGTTTTTCCTGAATCAGATAAAATAAAATAAAGTGTGTGATGATGCGTGGGTTTACCCCGATAGCAAATATTGGCGTTATACCCTGTCCCGCCAGAAGTTAGGGCGCGTTGGGAATGAATAAGGCGCTCACACGCTTATCAAGTGGCGTTACCGTCTCCAGATACGGCCGCCCTCAAGGAGCCAGCTGATAGGCAGCTGGAAAAATATCCTAAAAAGTATATACACACATAAGGTGGTTATACTGCGACCAGCGATCGCCATCAGCCTGGAGATGCAGTGCTGGGTTGGCTTGGTCGGTTTCCCTGACTGAAAATATTTGATTGATATAGAGCATTTAATAGGATGCATTATATATTTATGTATGCGAGATGCACAGAGGGATATGTGCACTCTGGCATCAAAATAAGTGCGTGATCCATATCTCCCAGAAGATGTCATGGACACGACAGTGGTCAGGTGATACATATCCCATACGACACATGGAAGTATGGCCGTATAAAGGGAAAGAGTTATTTGGGGTCGGTCCAACGGACCTGGGGGTCTCGGCAACAGCTGGAAATCCAACCTTTTTACCCCAAGTTACATCTCAGCAGAAACAGACACCGTCTTTTCAGCCTCAATCCTTCCGTTCCCATGAGGGCAAGCGGGCAAAAGGCCAGTCATATCTGCCCAGACATAGAGGAAAGGGAAGTAGACTGCAGCAGACAGCTCCTTCCCAGGAAAGGAAGCCTTCCACCGCGTCTGCCAAGTCCCCAGCATGACGCTGGGGCCGTGTAAGCGGACTCAGGTTAGGTGGGGGTGTAGTCTCAAGAGTCTCAACGCGCAGTGGGATCACTCGCAAGTTGACCCCTGGATCGTATTAGTATTATCCCAGGGGTACAGATTGGAGAGTCGAGACATCTTTTCCTCGCAGGTTCCTGAAGTCTGCGTTACCAACGGCTCCCTCCAACAGGGAGGCAGTATTGGGAAAAATTCACAAGCTGTATTTCCAGCAGGTGATAATCAAAGTACCCCTCCTACAACAAGGAAAAGGGTATTAGTCTTCCACACTATATGGTGGTACTGAAGCCAGACGGCTTGGTGAGACATAGTCTAAATCTGAAATCTTTGAACACTTACATAAAGGTTCAAATCAAGATGGAGTCACTCAGAGCAGTGATAGCGAACCGGAAAGAAGGGGACTATATGGTGTCCCTGGACATCAAGGATTACCTCCATGTCCAAATTTGCCCTTCTCAACAAGGGTACATCGGGTTCGTGATACAGAACTGTCAATATCAGTTTCAAAAGTTGCCGTTGAATTATCCACGGCACCCCGGGCCTTTACCAAGGTAATGGCCGAAAAGATGACTCTCTTCAAAGAAAAGGGCATCTTAATTATCCCTTACTTGGACGATATCCTGAAAGGGGCAAGTTCCAGAGAACAGTTGGAGGTCGGAAAAGAACTATCTAAAGTAGTTCTACGATAGCACGAGTGGATTCTAAATATTCCAAAAATCGCAGCTGTTTTTTCCGATGATACGTCTGCTGTTCCCAGGAATGATTCTGGGCATAGTCCAGAAAAAGGTATTTCTCCTGGAGGGGAAAGCCAGGGAGTTATCCGACCTAGTCAGAAACCTCCTAAAACCAGGCCAAGTATCAGTGCATTAATGCACAGGAGGCCTGGGAAAAATGGTGGCTTCTTACGAAGCGATTCCATTCGGCAGATCTCACGCAAAACATTTTCAGGGAGATTTGCTGGACGAATGGTCCGGATCGCATCTTCAGATGCATCAGCGGATAACCCTGTCTCCAAGGACAAGGGTATCTCTTCTGTGGTGGTTGCAGGAGGCTCATCTACTGGAGGGCCGCAGATTCGGCATACAGGATTGGATCCTGGTGACCACGGACGCCAGCCTGAGAGGCTGGGGAGCAGTCACACAGGGAAGAAACTTCCAGGGAGTGTGGACGAGCCTGGAAAAGTCTCTTCACATAAACATTCTGGGACTAGGAGCAATCTACAATGCTCTAAACCAGGCGGAACCTCTGCTTCAAGGAAGACCGGTGTTGATCCAGTCGGACAACATCACGGCAGTCGCCCATGTAAACAGACAGGGCGGCACAAGAAGCAGGAGTGCAATGGCAGAAGCTGCCAGGATCCTTCGCTGGGCGGAGAATCACGTGATAGCAGTATTCATCCCGGGCGTGGACAACTGGGAAGCAGACTTCCTCAGCAGACACGATCTTCACCCGGGAGAGTGGGGACTTCATTCAGAAGTTTTCCTCATGATAATAAACCGTTGGGAAAAACCAATGGTGGACATGATGGCGTCTCGCCTCAACAAAAAACTGGACAGGTATTGCGCCAGGTCAAGAGATCCGCAGGCAATAGCTGTGGATGCGCTGGTAACACCTTGGGTGTACCAGTCGGTATATGTGTTTCCTCCTCTGCCTCTCATACCAAAGGTATTGAGGATTATACGGCAAAGAGGAGTAAGAACGATACTAGTGGCTCCGGATTGGCCAAGAAGGACTTGGTACCCGGAACTTCAAGAGATGGTCACGGACGATCCGTGGCCTCTACCTCTGAGAAGGGACCTGCCTCAGCAGGGTCCTTGTCTTTTTCAAGACTTACCGCGGCTGCGTTTGACGGCATGGCGGTTGAACGCCAGATTCTAAAAGAAAAAGGCATTCCTGAAGAAGTCATTCCTACCTTGATTAAGGCAAGGAAAGAAGTCACCGCAAAGCATTATCACCGCATTTGGCGGAAATATGTGGCATGGTGCGAGGGTCGGAATGCTCCGACGGAGGAATTTCAACTGGGTCGTTTCCTACATTTCCTGCAATCAGGATTGTCTATGGGTCTCAAATTGGGATCTATTAAGGTTCAAATTTCGGCCCTGTCTATATTCTTCCAAAAAGAATTGGCCTCAGTTCCTGAGGTCCAGACTTTTGTCAAAGGAGTACTGCATATACAGCCTCCTGTGGTGCCTCCGGTGGCACCGTGGGATCTAAATGTAGTTTTAGATTTCCTCAAATCCCATTGGTTTGAACCACTTAAGAAGGTGGATTTGAAATATCTCACATGGAAAGTGACTATGTTACTGGCCCTGGCTTCGGCCAGGAGAGTATCAGAACTGGCGGCTTTATCTTATAAAAGTCCTTATTTAATTTTCCATTCAGATAGGGCAGAGCTGCGGACGCGTCCGCATTTTCTCCCGAAGGTGGTGTCAGCGTTTCACCTGAACCAGCCTATTGTAGTGCCTGCGGCTACAAACGACTTGGAAGACTCCAAGTTGTTGGACGTTGTCAGAGCTTTAAAGATATACATTTCAAGGACGGCTGGAGTCAGAAAATCTGACTCGCTGTTTATACTGTATGCACCCAACAAGTTGGGTGCACCTGCTTCTAAGCAGTCGATTGCTCGTTGGATTTGTAACACGATTCAACTTGCACATTCTGTGGCAGGCCTACCACAGCCTAATTCTGTTAAGGCCCATTCCACAAGGAAGGTGGGCTCATCCTGGGCGGCTGCCCGAGGGGTCTCGGCATTACAACTCTGCCGAGCAGCTACGTGGTCAGGGGAGAACACGTTTGTAAAATTTTACAAATTTGATACCCTGGCAAAAGAGGACCTGGAGTTCTCTCATTCGGTGCTGCAGAGTCATCCGCACTCTCCCGCCCGTTTGGGAGCTTTGGTATAATCCCCATGGTCCTTTCAGGAACCCCAGCATCCACTTAGGACGATAGAGAAAATAAGAATTTACTTACCGATAATTCTATTTCTCGGAGTCCGTAGTGGATGCTGGGCGCCCATCCCAAGTGCGGATTATCTGCAAGACTTGTACATAGTTATTAACTATTTCGGGTTATTTTGTTTAGGGAGCCATCTTTCAGAGGCTCCTCTGTTATCATACTGTTAACTGGGTTTAGATCACAAGTTGTACGGTGTGATTGGTGTGGCTGGTATGAGTCTTACCCGGGATTCAAAATCCTCCCTTATTGTGTACGCTCGTCCGGGCACAGTACCTAACTGGAGTCTGGAGGAGGGTCATAGGGGGAGGAGCCAGTGCACACCACCTGACCTGTAAAAGCTTTACTTTTTGTGCCCTGTCTCCTGCGGAGCCGCTATTCCCCATGGTCCTTTCAGGAACCCCAGCATCCACTACGGACTCCGAGAAATAGAATTATCGGTAAGTAAATTCTTATTTTCTGTGATGTGCCTCTAGAGCAGCGGTGGGCTGAGGGGCCACTTAACACTTTCCAATGAGTATTCGAGGGCTGCCATAGGCACGCGTCAAAAATATAGGTGTGGCTTCATGGGGAAGGGGCGTGGCCACAATAATACAGATTCATATTAGGCTGCACAATAGTCTCCATTATTCAAATTACGCTACACAGTAGCGCCACTTACACATTACTACAGCTAAAGCCCCTTTTACACACATTTCACCAGGCGGGGCCCCCTTTTACACGGTACGCCAGGCGGGGCCCCCTTTTACACGGTATGCCAGGCGGGGCCCCCTTTTACACGGTACGCCAGGCGGGGCCCCCTCTTACACTGTACGCCAGGCGGGGCCCCCTTTTACACGGTACAGCACATTACAGTTACCAGCTCCCCCCCCCACCTCCTCATCCCTTTTGGACACCATTACCAACACCCCCCCCCCCCCCCCCCCCCTTCTCCCCCTTCCTGAACAAAACTTTCAGCCTCCCTCCCTAGACACAATTGCAATTAGAATGGGGTGAAAACAACTACATTTCTGGTATAGTACAGCTAGGTGCTGTTAAATCTGTTTCCTTTATTGGCCACAGTGTTGTGGGGAGAAAAGATAGGATAGAATAGACAGGTAGCATTGTGTTTTGCTAAGAACTTCCCGCTGTTTGCTGCCCGCATCCATGCTCTGGCCCCACCCCTAACACCTCCCAGTGCCTGATGTAATGCCGGCTGACGTGATACATCACGTGATGCGACCATGAGACTCCAATATCGCTTCTAGGATCTCCTCAGCGGCTCAGACGGCTTGCAGGTACTACAGCACAATGACAAGCGTCTCAGTCGGTCGGGCCGCTTGTCATTGCTCACTGGTGAGAGGCAGCAGGCTGGGAAGGATCGGTTCACGGGCCATATTTCTCTGACGTCCTAGTGGATGCTGCGAACTCCGTAAGGACCATGGGGAATAGCGGCTCCGCAGGAGACTGGGCACAAAAAGTAAAAGCTTTAGACTAGCTGGTGTGCACTGGCTCCTCCCCCTATGACCCTCCTCCAAGCCTCAGTTAGATTTTTGTGCCCGAACGAGAAGGGTGCAAGCTAGGTGGCTCTCCTGAGCTGCTTAGAAGTAAAAGTTTAAATAGGTTTTTTATTTTCAGTGAGTCCTGCTGGCAACAGGCTCACTGCATCGTGGGACTAAGGGGAGAAGAAGCGAACTCACCTGACTGCAGAGTGGATTGGGCTTCTTGGCTACTGGACATTAGCTCCAGAGGGACGATCACAGGTTCAGCCTGGATGGGTCCCGGAGCCGCGCCGCCGGCCCCCTTACAGAGCCAGAAGAGCGAAGAGGTCCGGAGAAAGCGGCGGCAGAAGACGTTCCTGTCTTCAAATAAGGTAGCGCACAGCACTGCAGCTGTGCGCCATTGCTCTCAGCACACTTCACACTCCGGTCACTGAGGGTGCAGGGCGCTGGGGGGGAGCGCCCTGGGACGCAATAAAAACGATATAAAAACCTTATATGGCTAAAAAAAAATGCATCACATATAGCTCCTGGGCTATATGGATGCATTTATCCCCTGCCAGTTTCCTGAAAAAAGCGGGAGAAAAGGCCGCCGTGAAGGGGGCGGAGCCTTTCTCCTCAGCACACAAGCGCCATTTTCTTTCACAGCTCCGCTGGAAGGACGGCTCCCTGACTCTCCCCTGCAGACTACACTACAGAAACAGGGTAAAACAAGAGAGGGGGGGCACTATTGGCAGCTAATATATAATACAGCAGCTATAAAGGGAGTAACACTTATATAAGGTTATCCCTGTATATATATAGCGCTCTGGTGTGTGCTGGCAAACTCTCCCTCTGTCTCCCCAAAGGGCTAGTGGGGTCCTGTCCTCTATCAGAGCATTCCCTGTGTGTGTGCTGGGTGTCTGTACGATTGTGTCGACATGTATGAGGAGGAAAATTATGTGGAAGCAGAGCAATTGCCTGTGTTAGTGATGTCACCCCCTAGGGAGTCGACACCTGACTGGATGGTAGTAATTAAAGAATTACGTGACAATGTCAGCACTTTGCAAAAAACTGTTGACATGAGACAGCCGACAAATCAATTAGTGCCTGTTCAGGCGTCTCAGACACCGTCAGGTGCGCTAAAACGCCCGTTACCTCAGATGGTCGACACAGACCCTGACACGGATACTGAATCCAGTGTCGACGGTGACGAGACAAACGTAATGTCCAGTAGGGCCACACGTTACATGATCACGGCAATGAAGGAGGCATTGAACATTTCTGACACTACAAGTACCACAAAAAAGGGTATTATGTGGGGTGTGAAAAAAACTACCAGTAGTTTTTCCTGAGTCAGATGAATTAAAAAACTGCTGATTTCTAATAAATTATTGGCACTATACCCTTTCCCGCCAGAGGTTAGGGCACGTTGGGAAACACCCCCTAGGGTAGATAAGGCGCTCACACGCTTATCAAAACAAGTGGTGTTACCGTCTCCTGATACGGCCGCTCTCAAGGAACCAGCTGATAGAAGGCTGGAAAATATCTTAAAAGGTATATACACACATACCGGTGTTATACTGCGACCAGCGATCGGCTCAGCCTGGATGTGCAGCGCTGGAGTGGCTTGGTCGGATTCCCTGACTGAAAATATTATTAACTATAGAGCATTTAAAGGATGCATTACTATATATGCGAGATGCACAGAGGGATATTTGCACCCTGGCATCTAGAGTAAGTGCGATGTCCATTTCTGCCAGAAGAACGTTATGGACGCGACAGTTGTCAGGTGATGCGGATTCCAAACGACATATGGAAGTATTGCCGTATAAAGGGGAGGAGTTATTTGGGGTCGGTCTATCGGACCTGGTGGCCACGGCAACGGCTGGAAAATCCACCTTTTTACCCCAGGTCACCTCTCAGCAGAAAAAGACACCGTCTTTTCAAACCCAGTTCTTTCAGGCACGGTGGGGGGCCGTCTCAAGAATTTCAGCGCGCAGTGGGCTCACTCGCAAGTGGACCCCTGGATCCTGCAGGTAGTATCACAGGGGTGCAAATTGGAATTCGAGACGTCTCCCCCTCGCCGGTTCCTGAAGTCTGCTCTACCAACGTCTCCCTCTGACAGGGAGGCAGTATTGGAAGCTATTCACAAGCTGTATTCCCAGCAGGTGATAATCAAGGTACCCCTCCTACAACAGGGAAAGGGGTATTATTCCACGCTGTTTGTGGTACCGAAGCCGGACGGCTCGGTGAGACCAAATTTAAATCTAAAATCTTTGAACACTTACATAAAAAGGTTCAAATTCAAGATGGAGTCCCTCAGAGCAGTGATAGCGAACCTGGAAGAAGGGGACTATATGGTATCTCTAGACATCAAGGATGCTTATCTCCATGTCCCAATCTACCCTTCTCACCAAGGGTACCTCAGGTTTGTGATACAAAACTGTCATTATCAGTTTCAGACGCTGCCGTTTGTATTGTCCACGGCACCACGGGTCTTTACCAAGGTAATGGCCGAAATGATGATTCTTCTTCGAAGAAAAGGCGTATTAATTATCCCTTACTTGGACGATCTCCTGATAAGGGCAAGGTCCAGGGAACAGTTAGAGGTCGGAGTAGCACTATCTCAGGTAGTGCTACGTCAGCACGGGTGGATTCTAAATATCCCAAAATCACAGCTGATTCCAACAACACGTCTACTGTTCCTAGGGATGATTCTGGACACAGTCCAGAAAAAGGTGTTTCTCCCGGAGGAGAAGGCCAGGGAGTTATCCGAGCTAGTCAGGAACCTCCTAAAACCAGGACAAGTGTCAGTGCATCAGTGCACGAGAGTCCTGGGAAAAATGGTGGCTTCTTACGAAGCGATTCCATTCGGAAGATTCCATGCAAGAACTTTTCAGTGGGATCTGCTGGACAAATGGTCCGGATCGCATCTTCAGATGCATCAGCGGATAACCCTATCTCCAAGGACAAGGGTATCTCTCCTGTGGTGGTTACAGAAGGCTCATCTTCTAGAGGGCCGCAGATTCGGCATTCAGGATTGGATGCTGGTAACCACGGATGCCAGCCTGAGAGGCTGGGGAGCAGTCACACAGGGAAGAAATTTCCAGGGCTTGTGGTCAAGCATGGAAACGTCTCTTCACATAAATATCCTAGAGCTAAGGGCCATTTACAATGCCCTAAGTCAAGCAAGGCCTCTGCTTCAGGGTCAACCGGTATTGATCCAGTCGGACAACATCACGGCTGTCGCCCACGTAAACAGACAGGGCGGCACAAGAAGCAGGAGGGCAATGGCAGAAGCTGCAAGGATTCTCCGCTGGGCGGAAAATCATGTGATAGCACTGTCAGCAGTGTTCATTCTGGGAGTGGACAACTGGGAAGCAGACTTCCTCAGCAGACACGACCTCCACCCGGGGGAGTGGGGACTTCATCCAGAAGTCTTCCAAGTGATTGTAAACCGTTGGGAAAAACCAAAGGTGGACATGATGGCGTCCCGTCTCAACAAGAAACTGGACAGATATTGCGCCAGGTCAAGGGACCCTCAGGCAATAGCGGTGGACGCTCTGGTAACTCCGTGGGTTTTCCAGTCGGTATATGTGTTCCCTCCTCTTCCTCTCATACCAAAAGTACTGAGAATCATAAGAAGGAGAGGAGTAAGAACGATACTCGTGGCTCCGGATTGGCCAAGAAGAACTTGGTACCCGGAGCTGCAAGAGATGCTCACGGAGGACCCGTGGCCTCTACCTCTAAGGAAGGACCTGCTCCAGCAGGGACCTTGTCTGTTCCAAGACTTACCGCGGCTGCGTTTGACGGCATGGCGGTTGAACGCCGGATCCTGAAGGAAAAAGGCATTCCAGATGACGTCATCCCTACCCTGATCAAGGCCAGGAAGGATGTAACTGCAAAACATTATCATCGCATTTGGCGAAAATATGTTGCGTGGTGTGAGGCCAAGAAGGCCCCTACGGAGGAATTTCAACTGGGTCGTTTCCTACATTTCCTGCAAGCAGGATTGTCTATGGGCCTAAAATTAGGATCCATTAAGGTTCAAATTTTGGCCCTGTCGATCTTCTTCCAAAAAGAACTGGCTTCAGTGCCTGAAGTTCAGACGTTTGTCAAAGGGGTACTGCATATACAGCCTCCTTTTGTGCCTCCAGTGGCACCTTGGGATCTCAATGTAGTTTTAGGGTTCCTAAAATCACATTGGTTTGAACCACTTGCCACAGTGGATTTGAAATATCTCACATGGAAAGTGGTAATGCTGTTGGCCCTGGCTTCAGCCAGGCGCGTATCAGAATTGGCGGCTTTATCCTATAAAAGCCCTTACCTGATATTTCATTCGGATAGGGCGGAATTGAGGACTCGTCCTCAATTTCTCCCTAAGGTGGTTTCAGCGTTTCACATGAATCAACCTATTGTGGTACCTGTGGCTACTAAGGACTTGGAGGACTCCAAGTTGCTGGACGTAGTCAGGGCCCTGAAAATATATGTTTCCAGGACGGCTGGAGTCAGAAAATCTGACTCGCTGTTTATACTGTATGCACCCAACAAGCTGGGTGCTCCTGCTTCTAAGCAGACGATTGCTCGTTGGATTTGTAGTACAATTCAACTTGCACATTCTGTGGCAGGCCTGCCACAGCCAAAATCTGTAAAAGCCCATTCCACAAGGAAGGTGGGCTCATCTTGGGCGGCTGCCCGAGGGGTCTCGGCTTTACAACTTTGCCGAGCAGCTACTTGGTCAGGGGCAAACACGTTTGCTAAATTCTACAAATTTGATACCCTGGCTGAGGAGGACCTGGAGTTCTCTCATTCGGTGCTGCAGAGTCATCCGCACTCTCCCGCCCGTTTGGGAGCTTTGGTATAATCCCCATGGTCCTTACGGAGTTCCCAGCATCCACTAGGACGTCAGAGAAAATAAGAATTTACTTACCGATAATTCTATTTCTCGTAGTCCGTAGTGGATGCTGGGCGCCCATCCCAAGTGCGGATTGTCTGCAATACTTGTATATAGTTATTGTTACAAACAAATCGGGTTGTTTATTGTTGGAAGCCATCTTTTCAGAGGCTCCTACGGTTATCATACTGTTAACTGGGTTCAGATCACGAGTTGTACGGTGTGATTGGTGTGGCTGGTATGAGTCTTACCCGGGATTCAAGATCCTTCCTTATTATGTACGCTCGTCCGGGCACAGTATCTTAACTGAGGCTTGGAGGAGGGTCATAGGGGGAGGAGCCAGTGCACACCAGCTAGTCTAAAGCTTTTACTTTTTGTGCCCAGTCTCCTGCGGAGCCGCTATTCCCCATGGTCCTTACGGAGTTCCCAGCATCCACTACGGACTACGAGAAATAGAATTATCGGTAAGTAAATTCTTATTTTTGCCCATCCCTACTATACAGAGCAGTGATAAATGTACTACGTGGTGACATATCCTCACTTGTTTTACCTCACACCCCATAGAGATGTAGAGGATAATGAGAAAAGATTCTTACTGTAATGTTTGCAACCAGACATCGTGGAGAGTTATAAGGGAAGGGTGGAGAATTATTTTTATTGCTATCTGAAGCTAGGTGTACCCCTCTATCCCCACCTAATCCTTACTTGAGATGAAGGATCTTATGACTCAGTCCTTTTTTTCTGGGGAATTAAATTTGGTTAAGTGCATTTTTTTTTTTCTGTTTTCATGCTCCCCTCCCCCCCAATTTATTAACACAGGAACCTGCCGACGTTATCATTTCCGGTTTTAGTTCTCCTTTTATTAAGAAATTATAGTGTGTTTAAAAAAATTAAGCGAGGACTGAAAATTTATTTTTGTTTTTAAGTTACAGTAAGAGGGGCTGCCTTTTTTCTCTGTTAATGTACTAGAATATACTGTGGGTAGAAGTTTACGGGTATTCAGTAATTAAAGAAAAATAGCTAAGAAAAGACTTGTAGATTTCTATAAAAGATGGAATCCCCACCCCCTCTAAGGGGGTCATTCCGACCCGATCGCTCGCTGCAGTTTGTCGCAGCGATCTGGTCGGAACTGCGCATGCGCTGTAGTGCGTCGGCGCATGGCAGTCGTCGTTGCCTAGCGATCGCCTCTGAGACCGAGGCGGTCGCTGGGTGCGAGGGGGCTGAACGGCGGCGTTAAGCCGCTGTTTAGTGGGCTGCGGCCAGCGGCAGCGAAGAAAAACTCTCGGCACAGCTGCAGGAGCTGCGTTGGCCGGGAGTTACTCCAGAAATACAAAAGCATCACTGCTGTTAGATGCTTTTGTATTTGTATGGGGGGAGGGCGGCACTGACATGCGGGGCAGACTAGCCCTGTGCTGGGCATCCCCCCCGCATGTCATGTAACTTCATCGTAGCTGTGCTAAATTTATCACAGCTACGATCAACTCTGAATTACCCCCTAAACATCCTAGGTTGCCCCTGGCTTTGTAGTGCAATAAGATAAGATGAGGGCTGCCTAAGCACGAAAGCATATAAGAGGCTTGAATTTTTTGTGATTGGTTCAGTATTAAGTCATCTGTTACTAGGTAGACTAGTTTGGTTAGTATGTTCTAATTGGTTAGGGCCAGCCTATCATTAATATAATGGCCGGTTACTAGGTGAAAGGGTATTTAGGGACAAGTCAGACCAGGGCTCTTCCTCTTTCAGATTTGGAAGACCACCCATCCTCCCTTGCCGTATACTTAATTTGGCTCTCTTCAATTTGGCTTACTAATCATTTTTCCTCAATTTAGCAGACGGAAAGGCGCTACTGGCCAGCGGTCACGTGTAGCATAAGTGGTAGTTGTGGGGCACTTACCCTTTTCGAAGGACGGCGAGTGTGTCCTGCCCTTGTGGGGGGACGATGGGTGCTTCTATGAGAAGCGGCCTCACTGTGCTATAGTAAAGGGTGGTGAGACCTTCACGACACAAGTTATACTTAAAGTTTTAGATGGGGTGTTTAGGTTGCCGCCATTACAGCTGGGGCATTTCAGTCGCCACCAATTTTGTTGAGATCTGGTTGACTAGAGCTGGCTAATAGTAGCGTCTCCCTGGCCACCCGCTACAAATAAGGTCATTTGAATTAATAACCATTTAATCCAACGCAGTTTGTGTCCGTGTCTTTATTTTTAGTTGTTAAGCTAGGTTAAAGCATATGGCTAAGGTTCAAGCACAATAAATTAATAGACTGCTTAACAACATTCAGATGTTCTCTGGTTCCAAAAGTATATCATACAACGGGTTACATGCTACTGACCGGCGGGCGGGATGCTGACTATCAAGATTTCGACTGCGGCATCCTGTCCGCCAGAATGCCGGCAGCAGGGCGAGCAGTAAGTGGCCCCTTGGTGACTCTCTGCGCTCGCCACAAGTTTTATTCTCACTCTGTGGGTGTCATGGATACCTAAGAGTGGGAATAACCCCTGTGCGTCGGGATTCCAGCTGTTGGCATTGTTGGCTGTCTGGATTCCGCCGTCTGTATCCTGACTGCCGGGATCCTGATAGCCGGCAAATTGATTGCACCCCCTTACAACATGGTTACAGTTAGCAGGTTTTAAAATTCAATATTTGTTTTGGTTAAGCTTACTGAAATGTAACGCAACTGACATACATGTATTTTTTTTTTTTTTTATTATGTAGCTGCAGTAGTTTTAAAAATTAAACATTCCCTTTACAGTAAATTGAGACCATTTACTGTGTTCGGCTGTGGAGCTTTTTTTGTGTTAGTGATATTGCCTTTGGAGGCGGGCTACCCAGGGCTGAGAGATTGCGCTTGTGGAGGCGGAGTACTCAGGGTAGCGAGAGTGCCTGTGGAGGTGGGGTACACAGGGCAGCTGAAATTGCTTTTAAGGAGCATCAAAATAAAACTGTAAAATTCTCTTCTAAAATTGTTGAACCGTTAAAAAAAAAAATTGTTCTGTTTTAAATTACATCAATTAGTGACATTTTATGGGCGGAATTCAAGTGCCCACAATATCTTTTTCAGGAGCAAGAAATCAGAGTTTTTCACGATATTTACACTATACGGTTAGTCCCTGTTTTATTCACCCGAAAAAAAAAAATTTCTGAGAAGAAAGGGATCATATATATAGTGTGTGACAAGATAACTGCACCCTGTTGGTTATAATTGTCATTTAATTGATCATTAAAGCTAAAGAGCTACTAAAATAGCATTGTGAGGTTTTCCCCAAGACCAGGGTTCTGCAAATCCCAGGGGCAAGGTGGCCATGGCCCCTAGATTTTGCTGCCTGGCTACCAGATTATGCACGGAGGGAAGAAGCAAATCCCCAGCGGACATTCGTGGGCGTGTCTGTAATGTGGCAGCCATTTTATTAACAGGAGTGCATGTGTCCATCCTGGCCTGCGCCGACTACGGTCTCCAAACTCCGGCTGCATAGAGCTCTCTGATAAGGGGATGTATGGATGGCTGGAGATTGCGGCTTCGGAGGGGGTAGTGATACGCCCACAGGACAGGGGGATTGTTTGCCCAGGTGGTGGCTGCGGAAGTGTGGTTTGCCTGGGGCACCCTCTTAGCTGTGTGGCCATGGGTTTGGTTGCTGGGGGAGAGGGTGTTGGCTGCTTAGTATTGTGTGTGTGTGTATGTCAGGGGGGAGGGATGGGGAGGTTGTTTGCCCAGGGGGGTAGCTGCGCAGCAGTGTGGCCGCGGTGTGCTGGTTTGCCTAGGAGGTTTCAGGTGTGTTTTGGGGTTTTTTTGGGGGTGGGGGGGGGTTTAGTGGTCTGGCATCTACACTTTCATCCTGGCTCCTAGATTTCAGAATTATCAAGCCCTGCCTAAGACAGCGTTCCCCAAACTCAGTCCTTCAGGAGCACTAACAGTTCATGTTTTCCAGAGAGGGTGGGGGTGAGTTAGCAGCAGGCATTTATTGGGGGTTGGAGTTAGCAGGAGGCCTCTGGGGATGTGAGGGGGGGGGGGGGGTAGCAGGATTCCTCTGTCTTTGGGAGGGGGGATTGATAGAAGGAGGTATGTGGGGGGGGGGGGGGCGGAGTTGGCAGGAGGCATGTCTCTTTGGGGGGGGGGGGGGGGTGGGGTTAGCATAAGACTTAGTAGGAATGTATAAAGATGTCCTAGACCGTTTAGTTGGTGGTATGCATTTGTATTGTGATGAAAAGAAAAGAATGATCAATATGGTTGTTATGTTAACATTTCTGCTTCGGGGTACACTGGGCTCCACAAGGAAATACCTCGGGGTGTAGAGTAGGCTCTTGATACGAGGCACCAACAGGCTCAAAGCTTTAGACTGTTCCCAAGATGCACAGCGCCGCCTCCTCTATAACCCCGTCTCCATGCCAGAAAGCTCAGTATGTAGTTGGTGCCTGCAGTAGCAGGTCACTTAACAGGGGGCTGCTTCTGGCAGCCCGTTCTTAGCTTACAGACTTTAAAGAAAGAAGAGGACTATACCAAGGGCTACAGCAGGCTGCATCCGATTGCTGTCTCTGCTGCAGCCCCATCACCCCCAGCGGCGCTGTATACTCCCGCGCCGCGGTTGCCGGGTCACTACTACGGAGGTGCCGGCTTCTTCCTCTGTCCTCCAGTGAGTCACACACACGCCGCCGTCTCCCGGATCGCGTGGGCCGCTGACAAGGGGGAGGTAAGGGGCTCTGTGCCGCACTTTTGCAATCCCGCGCGCCCGTAGGAGGCGGGCCGAGCGCGCGCTGGCGTGGACACAGATTACTGGGCTGCTTGTTCCACTAGCCACCAGGGTGATTATATAAGGGCACAGGTCAGAGGGGACGTTGCACCATTACCACCCCTCCCCCCGTTTTCTTTACTGCCCGCACGCCCGGTGGGGATGCCAGCAGGGGGAGCAGTCAGGACCTGAGGCCCCAGCCGCAGGGCGCCATTTCTACAGTGTTCCCGCCCTGGAGCTGCAAATCTCTCCCTCACTCCTGACCAGCGGCCATCATACGTTGAGCTGAGCTGTTTCTAGGACTGCAGGGGCAAATCCTCCTCTGTGGAACCGCCTGACTGCCAGTGCTGTGTTTCCCACAGGACACTTGAGTATTCTACCTATCACTGCGACTGTGCTAGTTAAGAAAGAGTGTATACTGTCAGGGTTGTGTGGTACAAACAGTGTTCACTCTAGGCTGTTTTAGCTGTCCGTTTTCTAGACGGCAAAACCCGCCCTGCCCCTTTTGCGGCGCCCTGCTAGAACAGCCGCCCGCTTCTTGCCCTCCCAGCGTGTAAAGATGCAGTGCGCATGCTTGCAGCATCCATTCACGCATTGGGAGAGAGCTGGGGGAAGCCCAGCACCGACGGAGGTGCTGGGCACACCCCCAAAAGTGACGTCGCCGGCCACAGACGCCCTCTATAGTAGCGTCTGTGGGCCGCACCGCCCACTAAAATGACGGGTGCATGGCCACACTCCCTAATTTGCATGGTCACGCCCCCATTTTGGGCGTGCGCGCCAATGTGCCCCCGAACTCCGGCCCCCTGCCTCATCCTAGGGGGAACACCACACCCTGTGATATACAGCCAGTGCTTACTGTGTTTGTTATATCTACTAGTTTCACGTATAACCATACTGAGTATTACTCTGTATTGATAGTCCAGTGCAGTTTATGGTACATAATTTCTGCATGGTACGTGTGTGACTATATACGTGTGTGTGCATGTAGCTGCTGCGTGGTTGCCTTATTGCAGGGTATTTCACTCAGCGTGCTATTCCTATATTACTATACCTGTGGGGGCCAAGTGTTTCAGGTTTTTCTCTGATAATATAGGGTTGTTTCACAAGATTTACTACTGCAGTGTTTTTTTACTTGTGAATTATAGTAAAAAATAAATAAATATATATATATATATATATATATATATATATATTTGTATTTGTGTATATGTATATATATATATATATATATATATGTGTGTGTATGTATGTATGTATGTATATATATATATATATATATATATATATATATATATATATATATATATATATATATATATATATATATATATATATATAATTTTATTCCTCTTGAACCCTCGGTCTGTGCCAGCTGAGGCTGTTATTCTCAGAGTTCTTCCTAGGTGCGTTGCTGCTGATTATAAATTAACGGTTTGTTGTGGGTTGCCCATTACTGTGAACACTGTTATGTCTGCTACACGTGGCAACGACGTTGGGGCCTCTCCCACACTGCATGGTAGTGAGGCCACTGACGGAATGGAGGATAATTTAGCAGCTGAGAGTTCAGGTTCAGGGGCTTCTTTGCCCCCTAGTGGGTCGGTAGCACTCGGGGCATCACAAGAACCACCTTGGGCTACATTCTTCACATTGTTAAGCACGATTGTAACTAAATTGACGCCCTCTGTGGGACCACCTGTGCTGTTACCACAGATTATCGTCCCCGCTGTGAACCCGCCCTGGGCGGATCAGCTTTCCACTCCGTTACAGCGATTGAACTGATCCATGTCCAAATCTAAGGATCACTCTCGCCCACATAAGACTAAGTCATCTTCTAAAAGGGCCATTACTTCCTCCCGATCCACGGCCTTAACTGATACGTCCTCTGAGGAGGACGGTGCTTATACTGACCCCTCGGACACTGACGCTGATGTTTCAGATGGGGAGGGTAAATCGTCCGTGGATGTCCCGGATTTGATTGAGGCGATACGGCTCATTCTTCAGGTGGCTGACGACTCTGATCCTGAGACGGTCTCCAAGAAACCTGATAGGTTTAAGCGTAAGAAGGTGGTTAAGCAGGTTCTACCCTACTCTAAACACCTGATTGACATACGTCAGGAATCCTGGGGAAATCCTGGGACAAAGTTTACACTGAATAAGAGACTGTTGGCTCGCTATCCTCTCTCTGCAGAGGTGTGTAAAAATTGGGAAACCCCTCCGCCTGTAGATTCTCATGTGGCGCGTATGGTTGGTTCCTCTGCCCTGCCCATAACTACCGTCACCTCTCTGAAGGAACTGATGGATCATCGGGTGGAGGGCTGTTTAAAAGCGATTTATACCATGTCTGAGGCTGTTCAAAGGCCAGCTATTGCAGCGACTTGGACTGCTGAAGCTGTTGAGGCATGGGCTCAGGAACTTGAGGCGAAACTGCCTTCTGATGTTTCTGGGCATGCTCGACAATGTCTCTCGTATATTGCCACGGCTTCTCTGTACTTTAAGGAGGTGGCCTCCGATGCCGGGGTGCTCACGGCCAAGGCTGCTACTGCATCTGTTTTGGCCAGACGTATCCTTTGGTTGAGATCCTGGTCGGTGGATTTGGATTCCAGAAAAACCCTGGAGGTTCTTCCTTTCAAGGGAGACATTCTCTTTGGAGAAAATCTCGATAAGATTGTGGCTGACCTGGCTACTGCTAAAACAGCCTGTGTGCCTAGTACGGCTCCTTCCACACAGAAGGCTAAAAGTACTTTCCCTCTGCCCTTTCGTACTCCAGGTAAAGCAAAAGGTCAGGCGTACCCAAAGCAAGCCCGTGCTTCCAGACCTGCCAAGCCCAGACCGAAGCGTGCTTGGGCCGCCCGTCAGTCAGCTTCAAAAACTGATAAGCCTGCCGCATGACAGGGCGGGCCTCCCCCTGGGGGACCGACTTCTAGGTTTTACCCAGGAATGGTTGAAGACCACTTCAGATACCTGGGTGAGGGAAGTCGTTGCTCGAGGTTACGCCATACCTTTCAAGAATCTCCCCCCCCCCTCATCGATTTTGCCTGACAGATGTGCCTCTGGATCCGGCAAAAGCAAACACGTTGCACTCGGTGGTACATTCCCTCCTGTCCACAGGAGTGGTGGTACAGGTGCCTCTGGCTCAGAGGAGCAAGGGGTTCTATTCACCGCTGTTTCTAGTCCCGAAACCGAACGGGTCCTCGCGGCCCATTCTCAATCTGAAGTTCTTGAACAAGCATGTGCAAATTTCCAAGTTCCGTATGGAAACGCTGCGCTCTATTGTTCTGGCCATGGAGCCTGGGGACTATTTGGTCTCCCTGGACATACAGGATGCCTACCTACATATTCCTATTGCGATATCTCATCAGCAGTACCTGCGGATTGCAGTGGGCAACCTTCATTACCAATGACAACGGCTCCGCGAGTCTTCACCAAGGTTATGGTGGTCATGACAGCCACGCTACGCCGTCAAGGGGTCAGGATACTACCATACCTAGACGATTTGTTAATCCTGGCGAGTTCCCCAGAACTTCTCCTGTGTCATCTCGATTTGACAATCCAGTGCATGAAAGCCCACGGATGGCTGATCAACTGGAAGAAATCCTCCCTGGTTCCGGCTCGGAGCATCGTACACCTGGGAGCGTTAATGGACACCCACAACCAGCAGTTATTCCTGTCTCAGGAAAAAGTCCTGAAGCTTCAGGACAAGATCGGATGCTTCCTATCCCGTCCGCAAGTGCCGATTCATTTGGCAATGCAAGTGCTAGGTCTCATGGTGTCGGTTTTCGACATGGTGGAGTATGCTCAATTCCATTCTCGCCCTCTGCAGAAGTTGATTCTGTCCAGGTGGGACGGTCTGCCTCACCGGATAAGATCTCACATGATCTCCCTATCTCCGGAGGTTCGTCTGTCATTGAGCTGGTGGCTTTAGGACCAACGATTGAGCAGGGGCCGTCCCTTCTGGATATCCATCTGGGTCCTGCTGACGACGGATGCCAGTCTGAGAGGTTGGGGCGTGGTGTTGGAACACCACTCTCTCCAGGGTCGGTGGACCGAGGAGGGGAGTCTACTCCCGATAAACATTCTGGAACTGCGGGCAGTGTTCAGTGCGTTGACAATGGCCCAGCATCTGATACAGGACAGACCTGTTCAAGTACAATCGGACAACGTACATCAATCATCGGGGCGGCACTCGAAGACGCGTGGCAATGAGGGAAGTATCAAGGATTCTTCAGTGGGCAGAACGCTATCTGCCGGCCATATCAGCAGTGTTCATTCCGGGCGTTATGAACTGGGAGGCGGACTATCTCAGTCGTCAGGACGTGCACGCCGGAGAATGGAGCCTACATCCGGAGGTGTTTCAACTTCTCGTGGACAAGTGGGGTCTCCTAGATGTGGACCTGATGGCGTCTCGACACAATCACAAGGTTCCGGTCTTCAAAGCAAGGACAAGGGATCCTCAAGCAGCATTCGTGGATGCTCTGTCAATCCCGTGGAACTTTTGACTGCCGTATGTGTTCCCTCCGATGTCCCTCCTGCCCAGAGTAATATGGAAGTTCAAGCAAGAAGGAGGAAACCTACTATAGTCGCTCCAGCGTGGCCCAGGCGGCACTGGTTCTCCGATCTACAGGGCCTCTCGTTGGATCGTTCCCTTCTACTTCCACAACGACCAGACCTCCTCGTTCAGGGCCCTTGTGTTTACCAGGATTTGGCCCGTCTGGCTTTGACGGCATGGCTCTTGAAGCTTCCGTCCTGAGGGCCAAGGGTTTTTCTGAGGCGGTCGTTCAAACTATGTTGAAGGCCCATAAGCCGGCTTCTGCTCGGATATACCATAGGGTCTGGAATGCTTACTTTGCTTGGTGTGCATCTCACAATCATGACGTTTTCAAGTTTCGTACGGCCAAGCTATTGGCCTTTCTACAACAAGGCCTGGATTTAGGCCTGCGTCTGGCCTCCCTCAAGGTTCACATCTCGGCCTTGTCGGTTTGGTTTCAGAGAAAGATCGCTACCCTACCTGATGTCCATACATTCACTCAGGGTGTGCTGAGGATTCAGCTTCCTTATGTGCCACCTGTGGCCCCTTGAGATCTGTCGGTGGTCTTGGAGGCCTTACAAGAGTCTCCATTTGAGCCTCTTACCTCTGCAGACCTTAAGTGGCTTTCCCTTAAGGTGTTGTTTTTGCTGGCTATTGCTTCAGCTAGAAGGGTTTTGGACTTGGGTGCCTTATCCTATAAGTCCCCCTATTTGATTTTTCACTGTGACCGGGCGGTTCTTCGGACACGCCCAGGTTATTTACCGAAGGTGGTGTCTTCTTTCCACATTAACCAGGAGATTGTGGTTCCGGCCTTTAATTTTCCTGAGCTGTCTTCGGATGTGGTACTGACTCTCCGTATCTATGTGAAGAGAACTTCTCCATTAGGAAATCCGATTTTCTTTTTGTGTTTGGTTTTCACAAACGTGGCTGGCCTGCTTCTAAGCAGACATTGTCCAGATGGATTAGAATGGTGATTGCACATGCTTATGTACAGGCTGGTCGTCCGGTTCCTGCTACCTTCAAAGCCCATTCTACTCGGTCGGTTGGACCTTCTTGGGCGGCCCACCGTGGTGCGACCCTTGAACAATTGTGCAAGTTGGCTATGTGGTACTCGAGGAACATGTTTATTAGGTTCTATGCCTTTGATACTGCCGCTTCCCAGGATGCTTCCTTTGGATGCTGGTTTCTTGTGCCCGCTACAGTGCGTCCCCTCCCGTGAGGAACGGCTTTGGGACATCCCCGATGTATTTCCTTGTGGAGCCCAGTGTACCACGCAGCAGAAAACGAGATTAATGGTAAGAATTTAGGGTGATTCCATGAAAATAGGGACAAAGTACAAAAAAATTAAAAATTACAAATTATTTGTTATTTCAGTTTATTTTGAAGCACAAGATGTTAAAGTAAGTGGCAGCACTAATTTTTTTAACAAAAACACTTTTTTTCACTAGATTAGCTGCTTCCACATATCCATGTGTTTCTCAGGCTAGTTGGATATGATTCTTTCACTTTCATTTAGAAGCAATTTTTTTAAAATTTTAACATGTTCGCAGTAAAGCAAAAGCTATGTTGTATTCATTTATATTTTATGTTTAGGAATAATTGAAAACTACATCCCAATACCTTTTTGATTTTTCACAATATTAGATTTCTTAAGACTACTGTTAGCATGTAACCTGAGTTACCAAAACATGGAATTGATTTTTTTTATAAGGGTAAATAATAATACTGTTAGTTTATACTTGTTTTTGTATACATTTGTCATGCATGTTACTCAACTCTATAAAAAAGAAAAAAATTAATTCACATTTAAGTCATGAAAAATGCAATTAAATTCTGTAACCTGAGTTACCATGTAACCTGAGTTACCCTGTGTAACCTGAGTTACAAGACAAGCTATTCATTTTATTACCAGTTTTTTAATGCAATATATTTGGAATTATTTTAGTGTAACATATTAAATTAACAGGATTAGTATCAACTTTAAAAAAACGAATTAAGCTATATCTGTTTTGTATAATAATTATACCCCTTTTCCACTACTGAGCACGGGTCGCGGCCGGGAGCTTGACACGGGTGCTACCCGGCTGCGGCCCATGCTGAGCCCCATTTCCCACTGCGCTCACCAACCCGGCATATTGCCAGGTTGGTGACGCTGCTAGTGATGTGGCAGGGGCGGCGCTGGGAGATCATATGATCTCCCAGCGCCGCCCTTCCATACAGTGTAAACGGGAGCCGTGTCGCATCGACACAGCTTCCGTTTACACTACAACCCTACCCGGATCATTCCCTTGTCCTACCTAGCTATTTACCCGGGTAGGATTCACGGGTCACTTGATCTGGGTTTTATGCGGGGGGACCCTTTCCCGCTAGCAAAAAACACGGGTAAATGCGCACCCCCGTGCATTTACCTGTGTTTTTTGAGCTAGTGGAAAAGGGGTATTACTGTAAGATGGCACTAACACCAGCGGGAAAAAATTAGGAGAAGTAGACAGAAATTGAAGGATGAAGGAAAATATGATGAGTACAAAGCAGCTCATAGGCTTGCCAGAAAAAAAAGCAGTCAGAAAAGATGCATTAAAAATGCTTCCAGCAAGGAAAAGAGAGGCTATTTTGAAAAAAAAATAGGGGAAAAAAAACAGAATCAAGGTGGCAAAACACAGGCAGCGAAAAACTGAAAACAGAGCAACTACTTCTGAAAGAAATGCGGAAATGCATTTGAAGAAATTTGATAATGCACCTTCTTTTCCTGGAATTTCTAAAGTCCATTGCCTTCGTTTAGAAGAGTTTGAACCCAAAGGCTACATGTTAACAAAACATGCTAAGTCTGTGAACAAGAGGTCCAGGAATAACTTTTACAAGGAAGTGTACAGGTCTTCTCCATCAGAAGATGAAGCCCAAGTTCATGAACCAGATAGGCCCAGGGTTGAAGAACTCGAACCTGGAACGTATGTTCTTGTTAAGTTTGATGGAGAGCGTAAAACATCATATTGATATGTTGCTGTCTGCCAGAGTGAATTGGAAGATGATGGTGAGGTTAAGATCATGTGTCTGAATCTGGTTGGCAAAAGTGGCATGCATTTTAAAGTGGATGATTCTGATGTGTCATATCCTGTATCTTTTACCAACTCCAAGGCTAGTAATGCAAGGAAATAGAATGGTGTATGATTTTGATACTGAAATTGATTTGTATCAAAAGACTTAGGACCCAGAGAATGCACATTTTTGCCTCATGTCACCTGAGGTACCATACCCTGTAACCTGAGTTACCAAGAACTTTTTTTTATAAATAATTCATTTCTTATCATAAACGTGTAATATGTTATATCATCATCTATGATTTAGTGGCTTTTTCATAAATAAATTTTAGCAACTTCATACCTCAATAAGAGCAGAAATATTACATTATGTGATGTTAAAAAAAAAAGTTGTGTCTTTTTAGTGTAACCTGAGTTACCACACAAAAACAATTTGTATTTTTGTGCAATTATTTTTCATTGTTTGAACATTTTGGAAATAAAGAAGAATGTATTATTAGTAGGCTAATCATTATTTAGTACTCCTAAGCATAGTTTATGTGGTAACAATATTGGTTTAAATGTCAACTTAGAGTGTCACTTGTAACCTGAGTTACCATGGAATCACCCTTACCGTTGTTAAATCTCTTTCTGAGAGGTACACTGGGCTCCACAAGGCGCCCACCCTGACGCACTTAGCTTTTTTGTGTTGGTATTGGCATAGCCGCTGACACCCTCTCCTGTTGTGAGTGTGTGGGGAAATTGGCTACGAGCGGTTGTTGTCTCTGGTACCTGCTACTGCAGTAGGCTGGTTAACTAAACTGAGCTTTCTGGCATGGAGGCGGGGTTATAGAGGAGGCGGCGCTGTGCATCTTGGGAACAGTCTAAAGCTTTGAGCCTGTTGGTGCCTCGGATCAAGATCCTACTCTACACCCCGATGTATTTCCTTGTGGAGCCCAGTGCACCTCGCAGAAAGAGATTTAACAACGGTAAGTTCTTACCATAAATCTTGTTTTTTGGAATCAACTCCTAGTTGTCCAAGAGGACGGGTACATGTGCATTATCCTGATACTTGCAGGGGAAAGAAAGGGTATCATGCTTTCAGTACCGCATCTGTGAAAAATTTATTTTACTAGTAAAAAACAAAAAACAAAAAAAAAACTTCTGTTGTAAAGTTGATTTCATGGATGACTGGGCAGCTATGTGAGGTCATGTTTACTTACGTAAGCTTGTTAAAAATGAACAGTTTCACATACATCAAAAATCTGCAGATTGCATACATGTACCAGACATTCCAGTGCTACAGCATTTCCCTTCAATAATTTGGTCATATGGAAATTTAAAATGTACTATTTTCATTTCAATCACTGCATGAAATTCAAGTTTTAATCATAAGCTTTTATCAGCAAAGTGGCTATTCTGCATCAGATAGAATCTGTTGTCTTTAAGTTTGTGGACAATGTGAGATTGTTCATAAAATTTGGTGATAAAATGTGGTGGTCTGTGTAGTTACTAGATATATACTTTCATATTGGAAGCTGCACTAGAATTATCTGCACAGGAAACCTAACTGTCTGGATTTCAGCATGACCTCTCAAATTCATGGCTCTGTCCTCCCATCCTGATCAAAGTATTGTGGGATGGAAGTTTCTGATATATGACCTAGTCACCACTGTTGTGCATATGTATGTATATACTGAAAAAGTGACATCACTCATTCAGTGTTAAAGTTGGACATACAATAATCTCTTAGGTTGGGTACACATTTTTAGATTTAAAGTAGATAAAAAAATAAATAATGGGAGCTACCCCATCAGCACCAGTATTTTACAGACCGCAAAAGTGTTAACATGAGAACAGTCCCCTCCTAACAAGATACATTAAGTGGTTAATTACATGTATTTTTTCTAAACTTTTGCTGTCTGTAAAATACTGGCGCCAAGTGGGAGCTCCCAATATTTTATTATCCACTTTGTCTCTAAGGATGAATCTGCCTTGGCACAATCCGCAGTGCTGTTTTATATTTAACACTCTAAGGGGACGATTCAATTGTTTGTAGCGTCTAATTTTCCCATCAAAAAGGGGCTGTTTAGATGCCCAAACAGTTGTCACAATTTAATTGTTTGGGTGCCCATGCATATCGCACTTGTAGGGCCCAAACACACAGGATTTAGCCATGTAAAACGGCTAAACCCATCTAAAGTCCAGCTGTGGGCGTACAAACTCCCGTTCGGAGCCGAATTAGAGCACATTTCTTCTCGCACCTCAGGAGGATTTAATAAGAAATATCATCCCTGTGGCTACCGGGCATCTAAACTTAACAACAATTGAATTGCTCTATTTTGTGTCCCCTAGTGGTAGCCAGGGGGAAAATCAATTTAATCGGCCCATATGATTTATTTGGAAAACGGACAAAAATGGTCGATATTGGTTAAAGCAAAAGGATTTAACCAATTTGCGTGAACGACCATTTTTGTCTGTGTTACAGTGTTTGGGCAAATTGTTGATTGTCACTTGCTCCCATACGTCACCAGATTTTCATTCCAGTGCTCAAAAATGTAATAAATGATTGAATACATCATTAGAATAGGATTATGTGAATAAAACTATGTGCTTTATTTATGAAGCTGTGGCGCTTACCAATGGGTTGGGCGAAAGATTGAAAGCGGCACTCGCAGTCAGTGTGAACACACTGGGCTTTACTCTGATTGTGAATTTTGCTTCAGAAATAAAGGCCCGCATGTGATATAGTCAATCACAATACTGGTCTCACGTCAGGCAGTATATATTAAAGAGATCACTTTCCATTCCTTAGCTGTACAGCAGCTGTTTGGGCTGATTTGTGTTACGCTTTTTTTTACCTTCTCTTGTTTGAATCACTCTGTCTTTAAAGTTTAATATTCAGTGTGTATATATAGAGATATATATATATGTGTGTGTGTGTATGTGTGTGTATATATATATATATATATATATATATATATATATTAAAGATGCTGTCTTAAGAGATATATATCATAAAACATGCCCAAAGAGACATGAGTATACTGGGTCCTAGAGGCAAAGCTATGTCGATTTCTGCTTGACGTATCCTGTAGAATATGCAATGGACAGATGATGCCAACTTAAGTGGCATATGGAAAAGGCTGAGGATTGTGTGGAAAAGGGTTCTCGGACCTGGTCTCCACAGCTATAGCTGGTAATTCTGATATTTTGCCGTATATTCCTGCACAGCCTAGGAAAGCACGTCATTATCAAATGCAGCCTTTCGAACAAAGAAACAAGAAAGTCCGAGGTGCGTCCTTTCTTGCCAGAGGCGGGGGCAGAGGAAACCAGCTGCACAACACAGCTAGTTCCCAGGAACAGAGGTGCTCCCCGGCCTCTACGAAAATCCACCGCATGTCGCTGGGGCTCCACAGGCGGAGCTAGGCCCGGTGGGGGCACGCCTTCGTAAGTTCAGCCACAAGTGGGTTCACTCCCTGTTAGATCCCTGGGCAATAGATATTGTGTCTCAGGGATACAAGCTGGACTTTGAGAAGATGCCTCCTCACTGACGGCCCTGCCGGATTCCCTCCCCGAGAGGGAAACAGGGTTAACTGCAATTCACAAATTGTATCTTCAACAGGTGGTGGTCAAGGTTCCCCTCCTTCAACAAGGAGGGGGTTATTATTCGACCATGTTGTAGTCCCGAAACCAGATGGTTCGGTCAGACCCATATTGAATTTTAAATCCCTGAACATATACTTGAAAAGTTAAAGTTCAAGATGGAATCGCTCAGAGCGGTCATCGCAAGGGAGGGGGACTTTATGGTGTCTCTGGACATAAAGGATGCTTACCTTCGTGTCCCCGTTTATCCACCTCATCAGGAGTACCTCAGATTTGTGGTACAGAATTGTCATTACCAATTCCAGACGTTGCCGTTTGGTCTGTCCACGGCACCGAGAATATTTACCAAGGTAATGGCAGTAATGATGATGCTCCTGCGAAAGCAAGGAGTCACAATTTTCCCATACTTGGACGATCTCCTCATGAAGGCGAGGTCCAGAGAGCAGTTGCTGATTAGTGTAGCACGCTCTCGGGAAGTGTTACAACAGCACGGCTGGATTCTGAGTATTCCAAGGTCGCAGCTGATTCCTACGACGCGTCTGCCCTTCTTGGGCATGATTCTGGACACAGACCAGAAGAAGGTGTTTCTCCCGACGGAGAAGGCTCAGGAACTCATGACACTGGTCAGAGACTTCTTAAAACCAAAACGGGTGTCGGTGCATCACTGCACGAGAGTCCTGGGAAAGATGGTGGCGTCATACGAAGCCATTCCCTTCGGCAGGTTCCATGCGAGGACCTTTCAGTGGGAACTGTTGGACAAGTGGTCCGGATCGCATCTTCAGATGCAGCGGCTGATCACCTATTCCCCAGGGCCAGGGTGTCTCTTCTGTGGTCGCTGCAGAGTGCTCACCTTCTCGAGAGTCGCAGGTTCGGCATTCAGGACTGGGTCCTGGTGACCACGGATGCAAGCCTCCGAGGGTGGGGTGCAGTCACACAGGGAAGAAATTTCCAGGGTCTGTGGTCAAGTCAGGAGACTTGTTTGCACATCAATATCCTGGAACTAAGGGCCATATACAACGCCCTAAGTCAAGCGGAGCCTCTGCTTCGCAACCAACCAGTGCTGATTCAGTCAGACAATATCACCGCAGTGGCTCATGTAAACCGCCAAGGCGGCACAAGGAGCAGGGTGGCGATGGCGGAAGCCACCAGAATTCTTCGCTGGGCGGAGAATCACGTAAAAGCACTGTCAGCAGTGTTCTTTCCGGGAGTGGACAACTGGGAAGCAGACTTCCTCAGCAGGCACGACCTCCACCCGGGAGAGTGGGGACTACATCAAGAAGTCTTCACACAGATTACAAGTCGTTGGGAACTGCCACAGGTGGACATGATGGCATCCCGCCTCAACAAAAAGCTACAAATGTATTGCGCCAGGTCAAGAGACCCTCAGGCGATAGCTGTGGACGCACTGGTGACACCGTGGGTGTTCCAGTCGGTTTATGTGTTTCCTCCTCTTCCTCTCATACCCAAGGTGCTGAGAATCGTAAGAAAAAGAGGAGAACAATACTCATTGTTCCGGATTGGCCAAGAAGAACTTGGTATTCGGAACTGCAAGAAATGCTCACAGAGGACCCATGGCCTCTGCCTCTCAGACAGGATCTGTTGCAACAGGGGCCCTGTCTGTTCCAAGACTTACCGTGGCTGCGTTTGACGGCATGGCGGTTGAACGCCGGATCCTAGCAGAAAAAGGCATTCCGGATGAGGTTATTCCTACGCTAATAAAGGCTAGGGAGGACGTGACGGCTAAGCATTATCACCGTATATGGCGAAAATATGTTGCTTGGTGTGAGGCCAGGAATGCCCCTACTGAGGAATTCCAGCTGGGCCGTTTCCTTCACTTCCTACAGTCGGGAGTGACTTTGGGCTTAAAATTGGGGTCCATTAAGGTCCAGATTTCAGCCCTATCCATTTTCTTTCAAAAGGAACTGGCTTCTCTTCCTGAAGTTCAGACGTTTGTAAAGGGAGTGCTGCATATTCAGCCCCCTTTTGTGCCACCAGTGGCACCTTGGGATCTTAACGTGGTGTTGAGTTTCCTGAAATCACACTGGTTTGAGCCACTTAAAACCGTGGAGTTAAAATATCTCACGTGGAAGGTGGTCATGCTATTGGCCTTAGCTTCGGCTAGGCGTGTGTCAGAATTGGCGGCTTTGTCACATAAAAGCCCCTATCTGATTTTCCATATGGACAGGGCAGAATTACGGACTCGTCCGCAATTTCTGCCAAAAGGGGTGTCATCTTTTCATTTGAACCAACCTATTGTGGTGCCTGCGGCTACTCGTGACTTGGAGGATGCCAAGTTACTAGATGTAGTCAGGGCTTTGAAGGTTTATGTAGCCAGAACGGCTGGAGTCAGGAAAACTGACTCGCTGTTTATCCTGTATGCATCCAACAAGCTGGGTGCTCCTGCTTCAAAGCAGACTATTGCTCGCTGGATCAGTAACACGATTCAGCATTCTCATTCTGCGGCTGGATTGCCGCCTCCAAAATCAGTAAAAGCCCATTCCACAAGGAAGGTGGGCTCTTCTTGGGCGGCTGCCCGAGGGGTCTCGGCATTACAGCTTTGCCGAGCAGCTACTTGGTCGGGTTCAAACACTTTTGCAAAATTCTACAAGTTTGATACCTTGGCTGAGGAGGACCTTGTATTTGCTCATTCGGTGCTGCAGAGTCATCCGCACTCTCCCGCCCGTTTGGGAGCTTTGGTATAATCCCCATGGTCCTTACGGCGTCCCCAGCATCCACTAGGACGTTAGAGAAAATAAGATTTTACTTACCGGTAAATCTATTTCTCGTAGTCTGTAGTGGATGCTGGGCGCCCGTACCAAGTGCGGACTTCTTCTGCAATACTTGTATATAGTTATTGCTTACATAAGGGTTATGTTATGGTTGCATCAGGTTGGTCTGATGCTCTGTTGTTGTTCATACTGTTAACTGGGTAAGTTTATCACGAGTTATATGGTGTGATTGGTGTGGCTGGTATGAGTCTTACCCTGGATTCCAAAATCCTTTCCTTGTACTGTCAGCTCTTCTGGGCACAGTTTCCTTAACTGAGGTCTGGAGGAGGGACATAGAGGGAGGGGCCAGTGCACACCAGTATTCCTAATTCTTTCTTAAAGTGCCCGGTCTCCTGCGGAGCCCGTCTATTCCCCATGGTCCTTACGGAGTCCCCAGCATCCACTACGGACTACGAGAAATAGATTTACCGGTAAGTAAAATCTTATTTTTCTCTAGTAGGAGCAGTGGTAAGACCTGCTATGGCTTCGGCCTGGGTAGCAAAGGCTATGGGCGAATGGATAGAGGAACTAGAGAACAGCATCCCTTCTCCTACTGGGGAGCAAGATGATCGTTTTTGCCGTTTAAGACAATCTGCCCAGTATTTGGAAGAAGCAGCAATTGATGTAGGTACAGTTGCTTCTAAAGCTTCAGCCTTGACAGTAGTCTCTCGTCGAGCAATTTGGCTACGTACCTGGAAGGCAGATGCGGAATCCAAGAAAGAATTGGAAGCATTGCCTTTTGTGGGTAATATATTATTTGGAAAACCTTTATCGGATATCCTAGAATCAGAGGCTGAATCGAAAAAGGTCAGTTTTCCGGCTACCTATAACCCTAAGTCCAAGGGTTTAAAATTTCGCTCATTTCGCTGGCAAAGCAAAAGCTAAAGAGGAGCCTAAACAACCCCAATTTACATCCAGGGGTAGGAAGCAGTGGGCTAGCAAAAAGCCAGCTTCCAAACCTGAACAGAAACCCTCAGCCTGAAGAGACGGGCCTCCGCCTGGAGGATTCCAGGGTTGGGGGCCGACTCCTTCAATTTGCACACATATATGGCAACAGTCAACAGCAGATGCCTGGGTGCAGAAGGTAGTATCTCAGGGGTATGGGTTCCCATTCAGGAGGCAGCCTCCTCAAAGATTTTTTTGCACCAGCCCGTCTCGTATAGAGTCGAAGGCCAATGCCCTGCAAGAAGCAGTCCAAAAATTACTGCAGTCAGGTGTGATTGTCCCAGTACCTCCATCACAAAAGGGACAGGGGTATTACTCCAATCTATTTCTAATCCAGAAACCAAATGGGTCATATCGACCAATTCTAAATCTGAAAATATTGAACAATAACATATGGATCCCGAAGTTCCACATGGAGACGTTATGCTCCATAATGTTGGCTATGGAACCGGGAGATTACATGGTGTCTCTGGATGTACGGGATGCTTACCTACATGTGCCTATAGCACTGTCACATCAGTGTTACCTCAGGTTTGCCATCATCCAGGAACATTTCCAGTTTCAAGCTCTGCCTTTCGGGCTAGCTACAGCACCCAGGGTGTTTACCAAGATCATGGTGGTTATGGCAGCTTGTCTGCGCAAGCAGGGGATAAGAATATTCCCATACCTCGACGACCTGTTAATCTTAGCACAATCGCAAGATTTACTGTTGAGCCATCTTCAACAGACGATAGTTTGTTTACAGAGACACGGGTGGCTCATAAATTGGGAGAAGTCGTCCCTGAATCCGTCACAGCGGATGGTTCATTTGGGGGCCATATTGGATACAGACCTACAGAAAGTTCTCTTACCAGAGAAAAAGATAGTCAAGGTGCAGGTCATGGCTCAGGAAGCGTTGCAAGCCCAGACAATGTCAGTCCATGCAGCAATGCGACTGTTGGGTCTGATGGTATCAACCTTCGACATGGTGGAATATGCGCAATTCCACTCCAGACCATTGCAGGACCTTATTCTGACCGAATGGAACGGAAATCTTCAGACGATAAAGAAACAGATGATAAAGATTCCAGTAAAGGTAAAAAGGTCTCTAGCGTGGTGGCTACAGACAGACCATTTAAACAAGGGGAGACCCTTTTGGATAAAAGAGTGGCAAGTCCTGACAACAGATGCCAGCCTGCAAGGCTGGGGGGCGGTACTCGGAAGCCTATGGTTCCGGGGAGAATGGACCGCAAGGGAAAGTCGCCTGCCGATAAATCTGTTGGAGATAAGGGCCGTTTACTTGGCTCTAGTTCAGGCAAAGGACAATCTACAAGGAAGACCAGTCCAGATTCGCTCAGACAATGCGACGGCAGTAGCATACCTCAATCATCAAGGAGGAACTCACAGCAAGAGTCTGATGGAGGAAGTAACTCCCATTCTAAAATGGGCAGAACTCCATCTCCCGGCATTGTCAGCAGTATTTGTCCCAGGTGTACTAAATTGGGAAGCGGATTTTCTCAGTCTGCACACCATTCAGGAAACCGAATGGGCACTACACCCAGAAGTGTTTCAGACACTGGTGAAAGGGATGGGGTTTACCGGAGATGGACCTTATGGCGTCTCGTCTAAACAACAAAGTTCTGAGGTACGGATCAAGAACAAGGGACCCAGGAGCGGTCCTGGTAGACGCACTGTCAGTAGAATGGAGGTTTCAGCTGGCATATCTGTTCCCTCCAATATCTCTGTTACCCAGAGTAGTGAGAAAGATAAAACAGGCAAAAGGAGCAATCATTCTAATAGCTCCAGCTTGGCCAAGAAGGCATTGGTACACAGAGCTGTTGATAATGTCCGTGGAAGCACCGATACTGCTCCCTCAATGTCCCGATCTGTTAATGCAGGTTCCTTGTTATCACAGTCATCTGGATCGCATATCTTTGACGGCGTGGCTGTTGAAAAGTCTATCTTAGAGGCTAAAGGATTTTCGAAACAAGTAATCCAAACCATGCTTAGAGCAAGAAAGCCTTCTTCTGCCCGTGTGTATCATAGAATATGGCAAGCCTATATTCACTGGTGTACTGGAAAAAATTACAATCCGAGATCTTTTAAAGTAGCTATGATTTTGGATTTCCTTCAGGCAGGATTGGATAAAGGGTTAAAAGTTGCTTCCTTGAGGGTGCAAGTCTCGGCGTTGACTGTATGGTTTCAGCAGAAGATTGCTGATTTACAGGATGTACATACATTTTTCCAAGGAGTAGTACATATTCAACCTCCATTTGTTCCTCCTGCAGCTCCCTGGGATTTGAATTTAGTTCTTACATTTCTCCAGGGTCCTTTGTTTGAACCACTTGAGAAAGCAGATCTTAAGTGGTTAACGGTTAAAGTTCTTTTTTTACTGGCAATGGCGTCAGCCAGAAGAGTGTCAGATTTAGGAGCATTATCATGCAAGTCTCCTTTCCTAAGTTTTTTTCCAGACAGTTAGATCTCGTTCTGAGAACTGCTCTATCTTCCAAAGGTGGTATCAAAGTTTCACCTGAATGAAGAAATTGTAGTCCCAGCTTTTCAGATATCGGGACTATCTGCGGATGAAGCGTCGCTGGACGTGGTCCGGGCATTAAGAATCTACATAGATCGTACTAGTGCCATCAGGAAAACAGATTCTCTCTTCATCCTCTACGGATTCCATAGGAGAGGTTGGCCTGCTAGTAAACAGACGCTGGCGAGATGGCTCCGAATGGTAATATCGGAAGCTTATTCTCATGCAGATCTCCCTATTGCGGCTAATGTCTCTGCACACTCTACACGTAAGGTAGGTCCTTCTTGAACAGCACAGCAGGCTGCTTCAGCAGAACAGATATGTAGGGCAGCCACATGGTCTTCCATAAACACATTCATCAGACATTGTGCCTTGGATTCTTTTGCCTCTCATGACGCAGACTTCGGGCGAAAGGTCCTCCTGTGCAATCAGGAGCGTCCTCACCACTAAAATGGCTTTGGGAATCCCAATGTTATCCTGTGGATAATCCTGTGGACCCAGCCAGAGAAATATACGTTATGGTAAGAACTTACCGTTGATAACGTGATTTCTCTTATGTCCACAGGTATCCACAGGGATCCAACCCTGACGCATCTGATTTGAGGATCTAGACAATCACTTAAACCTCTTCCTTCTTGTATGGAAGGGTGTGC